>NW_027511644.1:300000-564944 GCF_048772815.1 Callospermophilus lateralis
CAGCACATGTATTTTTATATGCACATATAGAATCCTACCTGGTATCACACGTACATTTTTGTGAGGTTGCTGACTTGGCAGATACAAATTATGAGAAGAGATCACTCCTTCTAAACGATGTTGTAACTGAAAATTTAAGCTATGGGTGAGCATCCTAGTTAAACAATATTACACATAAATCCACGCTCAGTAAAATGAAGATTTTTGGATCTGTGGATGATATATATTTCATGAAGAATTTCAATTGGCATATATATTGCTACTTTTTAATGTCTGTTTTTTGTGTGTGTGTGTGTGTATACACACTCTTGTATATATATATATATATATATATATATATATATATATATATGCACACTCTCCATATATTTCAAAATATGAAATAGATGTGTCTTATGTACAGTCCCAAAATTCATTCATGTTCATGTATGTGGAATTATAATCAAATTTTCAAATTCATTCATGTTCATGTATGTGGAATTATAATCAAATTTTCACAAGATTATTCTCAGAAATATTCATCCACCTGAAATACATATTTGTTTCTTAGGACTGAAAACTAAATTCAGTGAATGGTGCATTCAAATCCTAATATTTCTACATTAACTGACTCAGTTTAACATCAATGCAAGAAGATTCCTATGGGACATGATGTTTATTTTGACGTTCATTTTTACTCAACACTGGTACATTACTATTCCTTCAGTGAATGCACATCAGAGGATATGTATTTCATCTACAATTTCACAAATTTATAAGCATTTGTTTCACTTTCAGTCACTTCCTGCTTCAGAACACATGTATTTCTCCAGGTTTCTTGACTGGTCTTTTTATGAGACTTTTTTCCAAAAAAAATATTTTCAATTTCCATAATCAATTTTAAGCAAAACTCACACACTCTTCATGATAAACCATAATCCTCATATTACCATTAGATGTAAAACGGGTTGGAATGAATGGTTGTATATCAATATAAGATTTCCTGTATATTTTCACATTTCAATTCAATCCATTATTTGAAGTTGGAACCAGTTTTATTATTTATTCACAGTATGGTCTATACATGCATATTCTCCATATTCAAAGACAAAGAGTGCACCTGTTTGTTCCCCGAATACTAATTTATACATTTTCAAAATATTGCTCCCAGAAATGGTGGAAGAAATACTCAGGTCACCTTATCTACATATACATTGTATCACAGTAATATTCTGGACACAAAAAGCAAAAGTCACACTTATGATTGTACCAAAGCCTAAATGGAAACTGAACATGGATTCCTAAAAACATCCAGGTCCAGTTTGCCTAATAGTCACAAATATCAATCCTATTGGTGACTACGTATTTGTTTCTTCCTAAAATTATATATTCAACCTAAATGCAGTTAATAATGTCTAATCCTATCACTCACTCTATACTTTGCCTGATTTCCTAATGTCTCTATTGATGTCTGTTTTCCTAAATATTTTCCCCAGTTCACCATGTGAGTGACTCTTCACATGTGATGATATTTACTTTCACTCTCTAAGCGAAACCCTATTGATAAAGAATTTTTGGTCCAAATCCTGTACTCACTCTTCTTCTGAAAGCTACTGACTATCTTCCTAATCTTACTGAGTTTCCCTGTTTGAGTGGAAGTTCTCTTTTCCATTCAATCATCCAAGGTACAAGGTCCTATGCCATTGATTATCGATTTATCTGAGACATATATGCGGAACATAATTCAAAGCTAAGTATCACAATCAACAGCTCAATGCCCTTCTGAGCTTCAAATCTTACCTAGATTTCTGTTTTCATACTTATATTTTATGTCTATGTTTTAATAAATATCACAGGTTCCCAATACCATTATTCATCCAGCAGAATGATTCCTAACCCAAATCAAACATGTTATTAAACCCTAAACATACACTGTTCCCACAATCTCACTTAACAAAAGACCAGGGACAGTGTTGGTCTTACAATACAGGAATGTAGGGGATATTCCATATGCTGAAAAACTCAAAGGTCCATGCAGATGTGATCCCTGGAGAAGATATAGGCAGCTATGAAGGACCTTAAAGAGCAAAACTCATCTTCCATTGCAAACAACCTGGTCAGGATGAAGGGTTGTATCTTAATGAGCCTCTCTGTTCTCAATGTAGAGAAAATGGACCAAACCAGGCCTGTGTGAAGAGCTGTTCCTGGGTGCCTATGGTTGATTCACCATTCTAACTTGTGAAAGTGTCACAGGAAGTAGGGGCAGCCTCTATCTCATGGGACCCTTGGAAGCAACTGTTAGGACAAAGTGATTGCCAAGGCAGTGTCCTCATTCACTACCTGAATTAAGTGATCTCACCTCTCTTCCTTGGTGATGGAACTCTCTGAACTTGTGTGCAGAAGCCAGGCAACCAGAGCCAGTCCCAGTCCCAGTCCCATTGAGGTCACTTGTTTGGATTTACCAAGGACAGAATCAGTGTTTCCTGGAACCTACTGATGTGAGGATGGCCAAATGCCAGGAGAGCTTTGTAGAGGGGCCTTTCCTGAGAAAAAGGTACTTTCCCATTTCTGGCTCCTGACAACGTCACATATTTGGCCAAGGAGACCATATCTGAGACAGGACAGGCCATTTGGGGGTACATAGTATGGCCTACCAGTCAGACGACACTCAGGATAGTCACAGAATTACTTGGGGGAAGGAGGTGTCTTTGTGGGTGTGGGAGTGAGTTTGTGGTTTTTTCTCATGTTCTGAGAATAAGTAGGAAAGGCAGTTTGTTGGGTTTGGAGTGGACTGTGTCTAGTAATTCCTTTGACAATGTGAGTGTTTCTATATCTGTGTAACTCTCTGTGTCCGTGGTTGTATTCATTAGAAAAGAGAATTCATCTATGGATGTGTCCCTCTAGTAGAAAGAATTCCAGCATTTATCCTGCCTAATTTATGAATGGACTGTGACTTGCCTTATCAATGGGCAACACGTACTATCTTCCTAAGTTCCTGTTTTCTTTCTGAATCTGGCCACTCTCCAGAGTAGGCTCATGGTTTTTTGTCCAAGTTATGTACCACCTCCAACCTCTGTGACATGGCCAATGTATTCTATAGCTGAAAGGAAAGGGAGCATCTCAGAAAACTCAGATATCAGTGTGACAAGGAAAGTCTCAGTGGAGAAACCCTGCTTGGGGCCTTTTGATTACCTAATCTTCTGTTGCCCTGAATGTCAGGAAGGTCTTTGCCTCAGGCCACCCCTTTGTGAATCCTGAAGAAAACAGTTTTCAAATGGAAATGAATGGGCATCACCTGTGGCTGTTTGCTAAAATGCTTTGAGAGATATGTGTGTGAATCAGCCTCTTGGCCGTGTGTGAGGCTGTGTCTTAGATATTCAGCGCCTAATGGATCTTAAGAAAGATCCCATGTGTTCATCCAAAACCAAAATGTCTAAAAAATCAGTCATTGTAGATGAAGTTTATTGCCTTTCTCTGTTAGGTTCCTGACCTCCAACAAGTGAATTTGGGGATCCTTTGAATTAATCGAGTTCTTCAAAGCCCTGCAGAGGCTAGCCCATATGTGCTTGGGTTTTCTAATGAATCCAAATCACATAAAGAATCTATACATGACAGTCAGTAGGCCTCAAATTGGAGAAGCAGAGCAGTATTAGTGGCAGGCCTATTAAATCACTCCTTGTTTACAGGAAGGGTGTCCAGGTCACACTGACTTTAGGCAAATGAGGGCAAGTTAGATTATTTCAGACTCTGTCTTGTGCTTTACCCCTCATGGAAACCTCCAGCCAGAGGTAATGATGAGTGTCTATATGGAAGAAGATGAGGGCAATGTGGGAGTGTTTTGGATTTAATTGTGGTCATTTATTTGGCTGTTGGAAGATAAGACTGGGTCCACCTGGGCTTTAACTCGGGTTTGATTCACCTTAGAGACTGAGTTCTGGAACTGACCTCAGAGAAGTATTCACATGAATTGTGTTGGGATTTTAGGAGGCCACGCATTAGACTTGCCCTTTGAAACTGAGATCTAAGCCCAGGGTGGCTTTCCACAAAGCACTGAGAATGTCAGCCAGGATATACCCGGATTTTATTCTGAAAGACTTGGCAGGCATATTTGAGAGTCAAAACACCCATGGACCTCACATTGTAGACCTCAATGGGCCTGGCCTCATGTGACCTTTAGGCCACTCTTTGGGAAGCATTGCCTGTGAGAGTTCTCCAGATCTTTCATTGAAATGAGCTTCCACAACATTTAATGGTTCATGAATGAATTGAAACCCACTGTGGCTCCAAATTCCTCTTTGAAAAATGGCTAGATAAATACCATGAAATTTTTAAAATTCCCATGACCAGGTGGCACTGGAGAACAGTTAGATCTCCTGATGCTCATCATGAGTGTACCAGACTGGGCCTTGATTTACTGGGTTTCATGAAAATGGCATAGAACAGAGATGCCAGTAAGTTGGAACCTTCTGAGTAGTGCGCCTTGAGCAGTTGTGGGCAGGTGTGTGACAAAACATCTGTGGTGGGGCCATGTGGATCTGCCATTGGCTTCCAAATAGCATGTGATTGACTTGCAGCAGCCAGCAGACCCATTTATGTAAAGGCACCTTGTTATATAGAGAGGTTTCAGGGCAATGATCAGAATTGGGTTGCAATGGAAAAGGGGGCAATGTAGCAAGCAATGAGTGATAGAAGCCTGGATGGTGCATTCTCCTGCAGACTCTAACCCACCACAAGTGACAGAACTCCCTGCAGCACTGTGTCCCAGTTGAACTCCTTGTATTTTGTAAAGCAAATATCAAACTCACTGTGCAGCAGCAAGAAACACCACGAAAAGTGGAGGATGACCAAATGTCTTCACAGCGACACGGGGAGACACTAAGCCCCCAGTGGCCACAGTTTACCTACAAAGAGAGAATTCAGCACTGCTGCCCCATGTTCATTGGAAAATAAGAAAACATGTCGTCCAGGTCACATAGATGCAGACCCATCTTTGATGGTCTCACTAGAAAGAAAGCTAAAACTTCTGACAACAACTTATATTTCAAGTGCCCAATCTCACATGCAGTTTCTCAAACAGTCTTTAGGCCAGAAGAGCTCCATGTTGGTGTTGTGTTTACCATGTCCCTTGCTTTTGGAAACTCCTCTACCATCTCGAAGTTTGTGAACTCCTGAGCATTTTCCATTCCAGACATGTATTCACAAATTTTCTAACTCTTCTCCTCTAATTGTGTCTTCCTTGGAGCGAAGGTAATGTCAAGGCATTGTTCTGGATCAGAGTGGGAAGTTTTGGGTTGCACATATTTGCACACACATTTGATACAATTTCCAATTTTCCATTCAAAATAAAGAATCCCTGACACTATCCCATACCCTACTTGACTCTGGCTACTAATCCTAATATGATGGAGAAAAATAACACAAACAGAATATAAATACAAGCAGTTCAAAGGAGGCATGATGTATATTTGGACTTGCCTTTTACATGATAAAGTTTATGTGTTATAAATCTAGTCAATTTTTAATTAAATAGTTCTCCATGTGTTTTTAAAGTTCAAAATATGTGTATTACTGACTCCCTTTCTCTGTAGCCTATTCAACATATGTATTTTTATATGCACATACTGAAAGCTACCTGGTATCACACCTACATTTTTGTGAGGTGGCTTCCTCAGCAAATACAAATTGTGAGAAGAGATCACTCCTCCTAAACGCTTTGGAACTGAATATTCAACCTATGGGTGAGCTTCCTAGTTGAACAAAATTATACATAAATCCATATTCTGTAAAATATATATTTTTGCATTTGTGGATGATATATATTTCATGATGGATTTCGATTGGCATATATTACTACATTTTAAAGTCTGTGTGTGTGTTTTGTGTGTGTGTGTGTGTGTGTATGTATATATATATATATATATATATATATATATATATATATATATATATAGTCTCCATATTTTTCAAAATATGAAATATTTGTGTCTTATTTAGAGTCCCAAAATTCATTCATGTTCATGTATGTGGATTTATAATAAAATTTTCACAAGATTATTCTCAGAAATATTCATCCACCTGAAGTACATATTTGTTTCCTAGTACTGAAAACTAACTACAGTGATTGGTGCCTTCAAATCCTAATATTTCTACAGTAACTGAACCAGGTTAACATCAATGCATGTAGAATTCTATTGGACGTGTTGTGTATTTTGACGTTCGTTTTTATTCCACAGTGGTACATTACTCTTTCTTAAGTTTATGGACATCATAGGACATATATTTCATCAAAAATTTCGCAAATTTATAGGCATTTGTTTCACATTCAATCGCTTCCTGCTTCAGAACACATGTATTTCTCCAGGTTTCTTGACTGGTCTTTTCATGAGACTTCTTTCCAAACAAATTATTTTCGATTTTCATAATCAATTTGAAGCAAAGTCACACACTTTTCATGATAAACCAAAATCCTCATATTTCCATTAGATGTATAATGGGTTGGAATGAATGATTGTATATTAATATAAGATTTCTTATTTGTTTTCAAATTTATTTCAATCTATTATTTCAAGTTGAAACCAGTTTTATTATTTATTCACAGTATGGTCTATTCATGCATTTCCTCTGTATTCATAGACACAGGGTGCACCTTTTTGTAGCCCCAATACAAATTTATACATCTTCAAAATATTGCTTCCAGAAATGGTGGAAGAAATACTCATGTCACCTGATCTACATATACATTTCATCACAGTAATATTCTAGACACAAAATTCAAAGGTCACACTTATGATTCTACAAAATCCTAAATAGAAAGTGAACATGGATTACTAAAAACATCCATGTCCAGGGTGCCTTATGCTCTCAAATGTCAATCCGATTGGTGACTACATATTTGTTTCTTCCTAAGATTATATGTTTAACCTCAACCCTGTTGAAAATATCTAATCCTATCACTCACTTTATACTTTGCCTGATTTCCTAATGTCTCTATTGATATCTGTATTCCTACATATTTTCCCCACTTCATCATTGTTAGAGACCCTTCACATGTGCTGTTATTGAAATTCACTCTCTAACCGAAACCCTATTGCTAAATAACTTTTGGTCCAAATCCTATACTCATTGTTCTTCCGATACTTACCGACTATCTTCCTGATCCTACTGACTATCTCTGTTTGAGGGGATGTTCTCTTCTACATTCAATCATCCAAGGTACAAGTTCCTATGCCATTGTATATCAATTTATCTGAGATACCTGTGCAGAACGTAATTCAAGCTAAGTAATCCAATCAAGGACCCAATGACTTTCTGGACTTCAAATCTTACCTGGATTTCTGTTTTCATACTTATATTTCACCTATATATTCTTGTAAGTATTGCAGTTACCCAATACCATTATACATCCCGTAGAATGATTCCTAACCCAAATCGAACTGGTTATTAAGCATAACCATACACTGTTCCCTCAATATAACATTACAGAAGAGCTGGAACAGAGTTGGTCTTACAATGCAGGGATGGAGGGGATCTTCCACCTACTTAGAACCTCAATGGTCCTTGCAGAAATTATCCCTGGAAAACATGTAGGCAGGTATGAAGGACCTGAGAGAGCAAAGGTCATCTTCCATGGCAAACAGCCTGGTCAGGATGAAGGGTTGTGTCTGAATCAGCCTCTCTCTTCTTAATGTAGAGAAGATGGACCAAACCAAGCCTGTGTGGAGAGCTGTTCCTGGGTGACTATGGTTGATATACCATTCTAACTTGTAAAAATGTCACAGGAATTGGGGCAGCATCCATCTCATGGGACCCTTGGAAGCAACTGTTAGGGCAAAGTAGTTGCCAAGGCAGTGACCTCATTCAGTTCCTGAAAAAAGTGACCTCACCTCACTTCCTTTGTAGTGGAACTCTCTTAACTTGGGAACCAGGAAGCTAGGCCCCCAGAGCCAGTGCCAGTCCCAGTTGGCACACTTGATTGGATTTACCAAGGACAGAGTCAGTCTTTATTGGTACCAACTGATGTGAGGATGGCCAAATGCCAGGAAAGCTATGAAGACAGGTGTTTCCTGAGAAAGCAGGTAGTTGTTCTGGCAAAGACACCAAATCTGAGAAAGTACAGGCCATTTCGGGGGAACATGGTATGGCCCACCAGTCAGAGGAAACTCCGGATAATCAAAGACCTACTTCTGGGAAGGAGGTGCTTTGTGGGTGTGGGTGTGAGTTTGTGGTTTTGTCTCATGTTCTGAGAATAGGTAGGGATGGTGGATTGTTTGTTTTTGAGTGGATTGTTTCTAGAAAGTCGTTTGACATGGCGAGGGTTTCTAAAAGTGTATCCCACTGTGTCCGTGGTTGTTGACATTTGAAAAGAGAATGCATCAATGGAAGTGCCCTGTCTAGTTGAAAGCTACCCAGCATTCATCCTGCGCAATTGATGAATGGACTGCAGCTTGCCTTATGAATGGACAACACCTACTATCTTCCTAAGCTCCAGTTTTCTTCCTGAATTCTGGCCACTCTCCGGAATAGTCTCATGGTTTGGTGTCCAAGATATGTACCGCCTCCAAGCTTTGTTACATGGCCATGTACTGGATAGCTGAAGGCAATGGGAGCATCTCAGAAAACTCAGATATCAGTGTGACCAGTAAAGTCTCAGTGTAGAAACCCTGCTTTCTGCCTTTTGCTAACCTTTTGTTCTGTTGCCCTGAATGTCAGGAATTTCTTTGCCTCAGGCAACCCCTTTGTAAAGCCTGAAGAAAACAGTTTTCAAATGAAAATGAATGGGCATCACCTGTGGCTGTTTGCTTAATTGCTTCAAAAGGGATGTGTCTGAATCAGCCCCTTGGCCCTATGTGAGGCTGGGGCTTAGATTCTCGGCACCTGACAGATCTACAGAAAGATCCCATCTCTGAATCCAAAACCAAAATGGCCATAAGAGCAGTCAATGTGGATGAAGTCTCTTGCCTTCCTCTGTAAGTCCTGACCTCTATCAAGTGAGAATAGATATCATTTGGGTCAAATGAGTTTTTCAAAGCCCTGAAGAGGCTAATGCATAGGTGCTTGGATTTTCTCATGACTCCAATTCACACAAAGAATTTATACTCAACAATCAGTACAGTCAAAATGGAGAAGCAGAGCAGTATTAAGGGCAGGCCTATTTGATCACTCCTGGTTCACAGGAAGGGTGTCCAGGCCACCCTGACTTTAGGCAATTGAGGGGTAAGTGAGCTTATTTTGGACACTGTTTGGGCTGCATCCCTCATGAAAACCTGCAGCAAGAGGTTATGATGAGTGTCTCTATGGCAGAAGATGAGGGTCATGTGGGAGTGTTTTGGTTTCAATTGCGGTCATTTGTGTGGCAGTGGAATAGGCCACTAATGAGATTCGCCCTTCTAAACTGAGATCTAGCTCACTCCTTGGGAAAAATTGCCTGTGAGAGTTCTCCAGATCTTTTATTGAAATGAGCTTCCTCACCATTTAATGGTTCCTGAATGAATTGAAACCCACAGTGCTTCCAACTTCATCCTTGAAAAGTGGCTACATAAATACCATGAATTTTTTGCCATTCCAATGACCAGGTGGCACTGGAGAACATTTGATGTCCTTTTGCTCATCATGAGTGTACCAGATAGTGCCTTGATTGTCTGGGTTTCATGAAAATGGTGTAGAACAGAAATGCCAGTAACTTGTAGCCTACTGAATAGTGGTGTGTGTGCAGGTGGTGTGCAGGTGTGTGATAAAACATCTCTTGTGGGGCCATGTGGATCTGCCATTACTTCCAAAGGGCTTGAGACTGACATGATGCATCCAGCAGAACCTTATATGTCTGAAACCTCTCCATGTAAAGGCATCTTTTTATATGAAGATTTTCAGGGCAATGTTCAGAATCAGGTTGCTATGATCAAGGGGGCAATCTATGTGGGATAGAATCCTGGTTGGTGAATTCTCCTGCAGACCCTGACCCACCATACATGACAGAACTCCCTCCAGCACTGGGTCTCAGTTGAACTCATTTTATTTAGTGAAACAAATACCAAACTCCCAGTGCAGCGGCAAGAAACACCATGAAAAGTGGAGGATGAACAAATGGCTTCACAGTCCACACGGGGAGACACTTAGCCTTCAGTGGCCACAGTTTACCTACAAAGAGTGAATTCAGCACTGCCGCCTCATGTCTTTTGGAAAATAAGAAACCATGTTCTCCAGGTTACATAGATGCAGACACAGCTTTGATGCTTTCACTAGAAATGAAGCTAAAGCTCCTGACAAAAACATATATTTCAAGGATCTTCTAGCTTTCAGAGTCTGTGTTGAAATATCAGCTGTTATCCTGATTGCTTTACCCCTAAATGTAATCTGCTTCCTTTCAATTGTAGCTTTTAAAATTCTCTCTTTATTCTGTACGTTGGGTATCTTCATTATAATGCGTCTAGGTGTGGATCTCTTATGATTTTGCACATTCGGCGTCCTGTTGGCTTCTAGGACTTGGGAGTCTGTCTCATTCTTCAAGTCTGGGAAGTTTTCTCGTATTATTTCATTAAATACATTGCTCATTCTTTTGGTTTGGATCTCTATACCTTCCTGTATCCCAATGACTCTTAAGTTTGGTCTCTTTATGTTATCCCATATTTCACGGATGTTCTGTTCATGGTTTCTTAACAGTCTTGCTGAGCTGTCTATGTTCTTTTCAAGTTGAAATACTTTGTCTTCATTGTCTGATGTTCTATCTTCTAAGTGTTCTACTCTGATGGTAGTGTTCTCAATTGAGTTTTTAAGTTGTTTTATTGCTTCCTGCATTTCTAGGATTTCTGTTTGTCATTTTTTACAACTTCTATCTCCCTGTATAATTGATCTTTTGCTTCTTGGATTTGTTTGTGTAATTCATTGTCGAAGTGATCTTTCATTGTCTGATTTTGCTGTCTAATGTCTTCCTTGAGACTCCAGATTATCTGAAGCATGTATATCCTGAGTTTTTTATCTGACATTCCATCTGCTGCAGCTATTACCTCTTCTAAAGTTGTGTTGACCCGCATTGCTTGTGGTCCTTTTTTCTTTGTCTTTTCATACGGCTCGCGTTTCTTTCTGCTTGGTGAAACTGTTGTGATTTTGAAATTTTCCCCCTATATATTTATATTGCTCTTGTATATTTGAAAAGTCTTCCTTGCAGGTGCGGGGTGTGGCTGTTGTGCTCTTACAATTGGGGTGATCTATCTACCATGCTGATGGGCCGCTGGGCCTGTTCTCCTGATCGGTCGCAGGTCTGCCTACCCTGCAGGTGCGGGAAGCGGCTCTGCTAAGCCCCTCCTCTAATTGGTGTGACGTGTGTACCACACCCATGGACCCCTGGGGTGTTCTGCCAGTCGGTCTCAGGTCTGCCTACCTTAGAGGCGCGGGCGGCGGCTCTGCTCTGCCCCTACTCCAATTGGGGTGACGTGACTACCATGCCGGCAGGTGGGTGGGCCTGTTCTGCCGTCGGTCGCAGGTCTGCCTACCTTACGGGCATGGGCGATGGATCTGCTCTGCCCCTACTCCAAATGGGGTGAAGTGTCTGCCGCGCTGGCAGGCCGCTGGGCCTCTTCTGCTGGTCGGGTGCAGATTTGTCTACCTTGAGGGCGCGGGTGGTGGCTCTGCTCTGCCGCTACTCCAATTGGGGTGTCGTGACTACGAAGCCGGCAGGTTGCTGGGCCTGTTCCGGGCACCATGGGCAAAGACTCTGCTCTGCGCCTACTCCTATTGGGGTTATGTGACTACCATGCCGGTGGGCCACTTGGATTGTACTAGGTGCTGGAGAAGGCTCTGCTCTGCAATTACTCCAATTGAGGTGACGTGACTACCATGCCTGCTGGTCGCTAGGCCTGTTCTGGGCACCTGTGGTGGCTCTCCTCTGCCTCTATTCCAATTGGAGTGAAGTGAGTATCATGCAGGTGTGTCGCTGGGCCTGTTCCAGGCATGGGCAGCGGCTCTGCTCTGCCCCTCTGGCTTGATGACAAAGTGAGAGAGACTCGAGTGTTTCTGACTCACTTTCTTTACCAGGAGACCAACTGTTTCTGTCACCGCTGGTATTAATGAAGTTATCTCCTCCACTGCTTTCTGATGACATCAGATCTCTGCCATGTTGGTATCCCATGCAAAAGGCAGCATTTCGTTCCCTTTGCTGGGTGACCAAAGCAATGGGTGAGTCCTGACTTGCCCTCACAAGCCTCGTCTCAATCCTGTTGCCACTGCCTATGAAGGCTCGGTTGATATTTACCTCCACATTATTCAGCAAGACCCGGACCGGGAAGCAGTTTCCACGGGTTCTTGAGCCCTGGGCCAGATCAGTTCAGGGAGGCCAAATTTGGCCGCTCTGGGCTCACTGTATGTTCTAATAGGAGCTGACTCCAAGACGCAGTTTCTGCGGGTTCTTTAGCACTGAGCCTGAGTAATTTGTCTGCGAAGCAAAGGTGAATGGAATCCTGAAATTACCTGTTCTATAGCTGAATGAGCTGCGATCAGTCGAAAACAGGGATGGTGACGTCAGCTCTTCAAGATGGTGGACGCTGGCTTCCTCTGTGGTCTGACCGGTATGGAGAACGGAATTGGACCACATCCATCCCCGTCTCAATCCCAGAATTCAGCACTGAGCACAGTAATTGCATAGCGGGCAGGAGCCCATAGAATCCGCACCACTGTATATTTGCGATGCTATTTCGTCTTTTCCCAGTGCGCGCCACACACCCTAGCTGCAGGGAATTTGGTGAATAAGCAGCATGACCCTCCGTGCGGAAAAATCACTCGCGTTTGAGCCCCCGTAGCTGATCCTCGTGAGATGAATATATGTCCACTAGGTTTTGGAGCACCCCAAATTTGCTGGAAATTCCTAACAAGATAGGTTTTAGCCGTTCTAACTCGTCATTTTCCCGCACAGTGACGTGGTACATGGGGGTAATGCACTCCATTCGCCGCCATCATGTGATCCCCCAAAGTTAGTTTTCAGTAGAAGGAAAAAAATATGTATTTCAAGTGGAGGAATATTTCTGAGAATAATCTTGTGAAAAGTTGATTATAAATCCACATACATGAATATGAATGAATTTAGGGAGGGTATAAAAAGAAAAATATACTAAATATTTTGAAAAATCTGGAGAGTGAATATATATATATATATATATATATATATATATATATATATATATATATACACACAGACACACACACACACAGACATTAAAAAGTAGCATTATGTATGTGAATTGAAATTCACCATGAAATATATATCATCCACAGATCCAAAAATATTCATTTAAATGTACATGGATTCATGTTGTTTAAATAAAAAGCTCACCCATATGTTGAATTTTCAGTTCCAACAGCGTTAAGTAGGAGTGATCTCTTCTCACAATTTGTATCTGCCAAGCCAGCCACCTCACCAAATGTACGACTGATACCAGGTAGAATTCTGTATGTGCTTATAAAAATACATGTGATGAATAGGCTACAGAGAAAGGGAGACAGTTATTCACATATTTGTTAACTTTGAAAACACATGGAGAACTATTTCAATTAAAATTCGCTAGATTTATAACACCTACAATTTATCATACGAAAGGCAAGTCCAATTATACACCATGCCTCCTGTGAACCTCTTGTATTTGTATTCTGTTTGGGTTATTATTCTCCATCAAATTAGGATAAGAAGTCAAAGTCTAGTAGGGCATGTGTTAGTGTCAGGGATTCAGTATTTCGAATGGAAAATTGGAAAATGTATCCAATGTGTATGCAAATATGTGCTACACAAAAATCTTCCCACTCTCATTCAGAATAATGCCTTGACATTACCTTCGCCGTACATAAGACACAATTATAGGAGAACATTTAGAAAATCTGTGAATACATATGTGGAATGGAAAATGCTCAGAAGTTCACAAATTTGGAGTTGGTAGAGGAGTTTCCAAAAGTAAGGGACAGGGTAATCACTCCAAAAACATGAATTTCTGCCAGCCTAACATCTGAAGAAACTGCCTGTGAGGTTGGGCAATGAAATATATGCTGTTGTCAGAAGCATTAGCTTCATATGTAGTGAGACCATCAAATCTGGTTCTGCATCTATGTGACCTGGATGACATGGTTTCTTATTTTCCAATAAACATGAGGCAGCAGTGCTGAATTTTCTATTTGTAGGTATACTGTGGCCACTGGATTCTAGGTGTCTCCCCGTGTGGACTGTAAATTCATTTGGTCATCCTCCACTTTCGTGGTGTTTCTTGCTGCTGCACTGGGAGTTTGGTATTTGCTTCATTAAATACAAGGGTTCACCTGGGACACAGTGCTGAAGTGAGTTCTGTCAAGTGTGGTGTGTCGAGTTCTGCAGGAGAATGCACCAACCAGGCTTCTATCCCACATAACTTGCCCTATTGACCATAGCATCCTGATTCTGAACATTGCCCTGAAACCTCTCCATATAACAATATGCTTTTACATATAAGGTTCTACTGACTGCAAAATGTCAGTCACAATCCATTTGGAAGCCAATGGCAGATCCACATGCCCCCACCACAGATGTTTTATCACACACCTGCCAACCACTGCTCTAGAACAACTACTCAGCAAGATCCAACTTACTGGAATCTCTGTTCTACACCATTTTCATAAAACCCAGTCAATCAAGGCACTGTCCTGTATACTCATGATCAGCAAGAGGACATCCAAATGTTCTCCAGTGCTACCCGGTCATGGGAATTTCAAAAATTTCATGATATTGATATAGCCAATTTTCAAGGATGAAGTTGGAGGCACTGTGGATTTCAATTCACTCAGAAACCATTAAATGAAAACTCTGGAGAATTCTTACAGGCAAGGCTTCCAAAAGTGGCCAAAAGTCAGATTAAGCCAGGCCCATTGAGGTCTACAAAGTATGGTCCATGTGTGTTTTGACTCTCAAATATGGCTGCCAAGTCTTTAAGAATAATATCATGTGTTATCCTGGCTGAGATTCCCTGTGCTCTGTGGAAAGTCAACTAGGGCCTAGATGTCACTTTCCAAGGGCAACTCTCATGCATGGCCATCTAAAATTCCAACACAATTCCTGGCAATAATTCTCTGAGATCAGTAAAAGAACTCAGTCTCTAAGGGGAATCACACCAGAGTGCAAGCCTAGGTGGACCCAGTGATCTCTTCCAACCGCCAGACAAATGTCCACAATTAAAACCAAAACACTCTCACATGGCCCTCATCTTCTTCCATATAGACACTCATTATATCCTCTGGCTGGAGGTTTCCATAAGGGATGCAGCCCACGACAGTGTCCAAAATAAGCTCCTTGCACCGCATTTGCCTAAAGTAAGGGTGGCCTGGACTCTCTTCCTGTGAACCAGGAGTGATCAAATAGGCCTACCTTTAATATTGCTTGGCTTCTCCAACTTGAGGCCTTCTAGCTTTGGGGTTTAGATTCTTTAAGTGAATTGGAGTCATGATAATCAAGCACCTATGGCCTATCCTCTGCAGGGCTTTGAAGAACTCATTTGACCCAAAGAATCCCTATTCTCACTTGATGGATATCTGGAACCTACCAGAGGAAGGCAAGAGAGTTCATCAACAATATCTGATCTTTTTGCCATTTTGGTTTTGGATGCACGCATGGGATCTATCTTTAGATCCATCAGGTGATGAGAATCTAAGCCACAGCGTCACACAGGGCCAACAGGCTGATTCAGACATATCCCAATCCTAAGCAATTAAGCAAAGAGCCACAGGTGATGCCCATTCATTTCCATTTGAAAACTCTTTTCTTCAGGCTTCACAAAGTGGTGGCTTGAGGCAAAAACTTCCTGACATTCAACAGAACAATAGTTAAGCAAAAGGACCAAAGCAGGGTTTCTCCACTGAGACTTTCCTGGTCAACAGATATCTGAGATTTCTGAGATGCTAGCCATTTCCTTCAGCTATCCAGTACATAGCCATGTCACAGATCTTGGAGGTGGTACAAATCTTGGACACAAAACCATGATACTATTCTGGAGAGTGGGCTGAATTGAGAGAGAAAACAGGAAATTAGGAAGCTTGTAGGTGTTGCCCATCCATAAGGCAAGCCAGAGTCCACTCATGAATTGGGCAGGATGAATGCTGGGAAGCTTTCTACTAGACAGGACACATCCATTGATGCATTGTCTTTTCTAATGTCTACAACAATGGACTCAGTGGGATACACACACATAGAAACACTCACCTTGTCAAAGGACTTAATAGAAATATTCCACACCATACCAAACAAACCGCCTTTCCTACCTATTCTCAGAAAATGATCCACTACCTGCTTTCTCAGGGAAAGCCCCTCTTCAGAGGTTTCCTGGCATTTGGACATCCTCACATCTGTAGGTACCAAGAAAGACTGACTCTGTCCTTGGTAATTCCAAACATGTGAGACCACTGGGACTAGAACAGGGACTGTCTCTGGGTGCCTGGCTTCCTGGATCCCAAGTTCAGAGAGTTCCCTCACCAAGGAAGTGAGGTGAGATCACTTTCTTCAGGATCTAAATGATGTCACTGCCTTGGCAACCACTTTGTTGCTTCCAAAAGTACCATGAGGTGGAGGCTGCCCCGATTTTCATGTGGCACTTTCTCTAGTTAGAATGTTATATCAACCATAAGCACCCGGGAACAGCTTCCACACAGGACTGGTTTGGTCCATGTTCTATACATTAAGAAGAGAGAGAATGATTCAGACACAACCCTTCATCCTGACCAGGATGATTGCCATGGAAGTTGACTTTTGCTTTCTGAGGTACTTCATAGCTGCCTTCATCTTCACCAGGGATTATTTCTGCATGAACATTTGAGTTTCTCAGCAGGTGAAGATCCCCTAGATTCCTGTAGTTTAATACCCACACTGTTCCTGCTCTCCTGCAAAGTTAGTGTATGGTTAGGGTTAATAATATTTTCGATTTGGGTTAGGAATCATTCTGCAGGATGAATAATGGGATTGGGAACCTGTGATATTTATAAGAATATATAGGTGAAATATATGTATAAAAACGGGAATCTAAGAAAGATTTGAAGCCCAGAAGGGCATTGGGCCCTTGGTTTGGATACTTAGTGTTGAATAATGTTCTGTACAATTGTCTCAGTTAAATCGAAATACAATGGCATAGGACCTTGTACCTTGGATGATTAAATGTAGAAGAGAACATCCAGTCAAAAAGGGATAGTTGGTAGGATTAGCAAGATAGTTAGTAGGTTTAGGAAGAAGAGTGAGTATATGATTTGGAAAAAAAAGCTTCTTTAGCAATAGGGTTTTGTTTAGAGAGTGAATGTAAATGTCAGCACATGTGAAGAGTAAGCCAAAATGATGAACTGGGGAAAATATGTAGGAAAGCAGGTGTCAATAGAGACATTACTAAATCAGGCAAAGTATAAAGTGAGGGATAGGATTAGACATTTTCAACAGGCTTGAGTTTGAATATATAATCATAGGAAAAAACAAATATGTCGTCATGAATGGGAATGACATTTGAGAGCATTAGGCAACCTGGACATGGATGCTATTAGTTATCAACATTCACTTTCCTTTTAGGCTTTGGTACAATCATAAGTGTGATATTTTATTTGTTTGTTGTTCAGAATATTACTGTGATAAAATGTATATGTAGATCAGGTGACATGAGTATTTCTTTCACCATTTCTGGGAGCAATAATTTGAAGACGCATACATTAGTATTAGGGGCACAAAGAGGTGTAACCTCTGTCTATGAATATAGAGATAATGCATGAATAGACCATACTATGAATAAATAACATAACTGATTCCACTTTAAATAATGGATTGAAATGACATGTGAAAATATATAAGAAATCTTATATTGATATACAATCATTCATTCCAACCAGTTATATATCTAATGGTAATATTAGGATTATGATTTATGATGAATGGTGTTTGAGTTTTGCTTTATAAGTGATGATGTTAAACGAAAGTAATGTGTTTGGAAAGAAGTCTCATGAAAAGACCAGTCAAGAAACATGGAGGAATGCATGTGTTCTGAATCAGGAAGTGATTGATCGTGAAACAAATGCCTATAAATTTTCTAATTTGTGACTGAAATATATATCCTATGATGTGGATAAACTGAAGACATAGTAACGTACAAGTGTTGAATAAAAATGAAAGTCAAAATACACATCATGTCCCCTAGGAATCTACTTGCATTGATTTTAAACTGGCTAAGTAAATGTAGAAATAATAGGGTTTGTATGCACCATTCACTGAATTTAGTTTTCAGTACTAGGAAACAATATGTATTGCAGGTGGATGATTATTATGAGAATAATCTTGTGGAAAGTTGATTATAAATCCACAGATATGAATATGAATGAATTTAGGGAGTGTATAATAAGACACATATATTTCATATTTTGAAAAATCTGAAGAGTGTGTATATATATATATATATATATATATATATATATATATATATATATATATATATATATATATATACAAACACGCACATGCACAGATATTAAAAAGTAGCAATACAGGAGATCCATTATGAAGGCAGGCATGGAGAAATCAAGTCTCTGATCTCTTCAGCTGCACGGGCATAGGAAGTCATAAACTGTCTAAATGCTGTTTGCTCAGAATCACTAGGCAATGTTGACCTGTTGTGAATCTGGGGCGAACAGTCTGGGCCCCTCAGAACACACACAGAGCCCGGATTGGCTGCATTCAAGCTTAGATTCGTCTGGTTTTTGTGACTCAGCACTAACATTCCCGCTGAAATAACTGGTTGGGCTTTCTGAATTGACAGAGTTAAAAGACAACTGAGCCTTCATAGGCAGTGGCCACAGGATTGAAATGGGGCTTGGGAGAGATAGTCAGGACCCACCCATTGCATTGGTCACCCAGCAAAGGAAACAAACGGTCACCATTTTAATGGGATACCACCATGGCATAGAACTGACATTACAGGCGGAGGAGATAACTTCATTGAAACCAACGCGACAAGTGTGTAATCCCATTGCCATCTCTCTCAACACCACGGGGAAACCTCAAGGGCCCCTCCCAGCTCTCCCAGGAGCACGATAGCCAGACCTAGGGAAACAGGATTGGCTCGGGACTTGCGGCGTGGAATTCCCGGCTACCACTCCCACCAGTGCTGACAATTGAGGTCTCTTACACCACCTACCAGGGGCATGGCTCCCGGAAGACAGGAAAATTCGCTGGCGGTTCTCAGGACAAAGCTCTACAAACTTAGGGTCTGAGGGAGGCAAACAGGGAGAGTGTGCCCAGGCGTTCATTAAAACAGGGCTACCAGGAGCAGAGGCCTGGTGTGTAACCAGTATTGTGGTGAGCGTCAAAGGTGAGCGGGGCCTGGCTTGAGGAAGCACAAGAGAAGGCCCTAGGCACTCAGGATTGGAGACCCGCCGAGTCTGGGAGGAAGAGCTGCTGCACAGTGATTTGTTCCCACTTATTTAGAGGAGAAGCTTGGCTCAGTGCACACAGCTCCACCTACTGGATGAGAAGTTAATTGAACTCTAGTACTGCATGTATTATTATTATTATATTATTTGTATGTTTTTCTTTTTCTTTCATTTTCATTTTTGTTGTTGTTCTTTAACTTTTTTAATGTTTTTTATTTTTTTAATTTTTTATTTCATTATTATTATTATTATTTTAAATTTTAATTTTCATTTTTTAATTATCATTATTACTTAAAATTTTCTTTCTTTATTTTCTATTTTTTTCTTTTGTCTTTTCATTTCTTTTCAATTTTATTATACCCCTTCCTTGAATTCTACCTGGATACTCTCATTCTCTTTAGTGACTTCTTCCCTTCCCTTCTAATATCTTTCCTTCCAAGCATCAAATAAATTTATAAGAGTAAGCAGTAACTCAGTAGTCAAACAGAACAAGAAGTAACATGAGCAGCATAAAAAAGCAAGGAAGAAAAAAAGTACAAACAATGAAGGACAGCCTAAATATTCAAGAGCATCTGGAGTCATCAGAAAAATGGTCATATAAAGAACTCAAGGAATACCTTAGACAGATGTAATGGAACATTAAAGAGGATACGAGACAACAAAAACAAACAGTGAAAGAACGCATTGAAAATGAATTACATAAACAGATAAAATAAGAAATTAAGCATCTTTATCAGGAGATAGAGATTATTAGAAAAATCAAACAATAATTCTAGAAATGAAGGAAATGATAAACCAAATTAAAAACTCAATTGAGAGTATCACTAACAGAGTGGAGCAAGTAGAAGACAGAATGTCAGATAATGAAGACAAAATATATCATCTTGAAAAAACTCTATCCAAGAAAGAAATGCTGTAAAAAATTATGAGAAAACATCCAAGAGATATGGGATAACATTAAAAAAACAAACTTATGAGTCATCCCGAAAGAGGAAGGTACAGAGATTCAAACCAAGGGAATGAGTAACCTGCTGAATGAAATAATTAGAGAAAACTTTCCAAAAATAAAAATGGAAACAGATAAACAAATTGTAGATGCTTACAGGACACTGAGCACACAAAATCACAGTAGACCAATGCCAAGACACATTGTTATGAAGATATCCAATATACAAAACAAAGAGAAAATATTAAAACCTACCAGAGAAAGGAGGCAGATTACAATCAGGGGTAAAACAAAAAGGTTAACAATGTTTTTTTTTTTTTTTATCACAGATGCTGGAAGTGAGAAGATCCTGGAACAACGTACTTCAAACACTGAAAGACAATCGATGCCAACCAAGAATTATGTATCCAGCAAAATTAAGCTTAAAGTAAGACAACAAAATAAAAATATTTCATGATAAACAAAAGCTAAAAGAATTTGCAGCCAGAAAACCAGCATTGGAAAGCATCTTGAGCAAAACACTACACGAGGAAGAAATGAAAATCAACAATGTAAACCATCAGTGGGAAGTGCCTCAGTAATGACAGAGGGCGGGAAAAGCTAATCATGGAGAAACAAACTAATTTAAAAAAAAGATATAAGCAAATATGGGTGGCAGTACAAACCATATATTAATAGTAACTCTAAACGTTAATGGCTTAAACTCTCCAATAAAGTGACATAGGCTTGTAACTTGAATTAAAAAAAAACAAATCCAACAATAAGTTGCCTCCAGGGGACACATCTGAATGGAAAAGACATACACAAGCTGAAGGTGAAAGATTGGGAAAATTTATACCATGCACACAGTCCTCGTAACCAAGCAGGGGTGGCCATCCTCCTATAGAATAAAATCGACCTCAAGACTAATTTAATCAAAAGGGATAAGGAAGGACATTATATACTGTTAAAAGAAACCATTCACTGACAAGACATAACAATTATCAATATTCACGCAGCAAATAATGGTGCTGCGACGTTCATTAAACAAATTCTCCTCAAGTTCAAGAATCAAATAGACCACAGTACAATAATTATGGGTGACTTCAACTCACGTCTCTCACCATTGGACAGATCCTCCAAACAAAAGTTGAATAAAGAAACTATAGAACTCAATATCACAATCAATACCCTAGACTTAAGTGACATATATAGAATATATCAACCATCATCAAGTGGATATACTTTTTTCTCAGCAGCACAGGGATCCTTCTCAAAAATAGACCATATGTTTTGCCATAGGGCAACCCTCAGTAAATATAAAGGGGAGGAGATAATACCATGAATTTTTTGTGATCATAATGGAATGAAACTGGAAACCAATGATAAAAGAAAAAAGAAAAAATCATACATTACATGCAAAATGAACAATATATTACTGAATGATCAATGGGTTACAGAAGACATAAAGGAGGAAATCAAAAAATTCTTAGAGATAAATGAAAATACAGACACAACATATCAGATTCTATGGGACAAAATGAAAGAAGTTTTAAGAGGTAAATTCATCTCCTGGAGGTCATTCCTCAAAAAAAGAAAGAAAAAAAAAAAAACAACAAATAAATGAGCTCACACTTTATCTCAAAGCCCTAGAAAAGAAAGAGCAAAACAACAGCAAATGTAGCAGAAGGCAAGAAATAATTAAAATCAGAGCGAAATTGAAACAAAAGAAACTATTGAAAAAATTAACAAAACTAAAAGTTGGTTCTTCAAAAAGATAAATAAGATCGACAGACCCTTAGCCATGCTAATGAGGAGAAGAAGAGAGAGAACTCAAATTACTAACATACGGGATGAAAAAGGCAATATCACAACAGATGCAACATAAATACAGAAGAAAATTAGAAATTATTTGGAAACCTGTATTCCAATAAAATAAAAAATAGTGAAGACATTGATAAACTTCTTAAGTCATATGATTTGCCCACACTGAGTCATAAGGGAACACACAATTTAAACAGACCAATATCAATGGATGAAGTAGAAGAAGCAATCAAAAGACTACCAACCAAGAAAAGCCCAGGACCGGATGGGTATACAGCAGAGTTTTACAAAACCTTTAAAGAAGAATTAATACCATTACTTTTCAAGTTATTCAGGAAATAGAAAAACTGGGAGCTCTGCCAAATTCGTTCTATGAGGACAACATCACCCTGATTCTGAAACCAGACAAAGACACCTCAAAGAATGAAAACTACAGACAAATATCTCTGATGAACCTAGATGCAAAAATCCTCATTAAAATTCTGGCGAATTGGATACAAAGGCACATCAAAAAAATTGTGCACCATGATCAACTAGGATTCATCCCTGGGATGCAAGGCTGGTTCAATATATGGAAATTAATAAATGTTATTCACAACATCATTGGACTTAAAGATAAGAACCATATGATCATCTCGATAGACGCAGAAAAAACATTCAACAAAGTAGAGCATTCCTTTATGTTCAAAACATTATAAAAACTAGGGATAACAGGAACTTACCTCGACATTGTAAAAGCTATCTATGTTAAGCCTCAGGTTAGCATCATTCTGAATGGAGAAAAATTGAAGGCATTCCCTTTAAAATCTGGAACAAGACAGGGATGTCCTCTATCACCACTTCTATTCAATATAGTTCTCGAAAAACTGGCCAGAGCAATTAGAGAGATGAAAGACATTAAAGGCATAAAAATAGGAAAAGAAGAACTTAACTTATCACTATTTGCAGATGACATGATTCTATACATAGAAGACCCAAAAGGGTCTACAGAAAAAACTACTAGAACTAATAAATGAATGCAGCAATGTGGCAGGATAGAAAATCAACATGCATAAATCGAAGGCATTTCTGTATATTAGCGACAAAACTTCTGAAACAAAAATGAGTCAAAACACTGCATTCCCAATTTCCTCAAAATAATTAAATACTTGGGAATCAACCTAACAAAAGAGGTGAAAGATTTATATAATGCAAACTACAGAACCCTAAAAAGAGAAATAGAATAAGATCTTAGAAGATGGAAAAATATACCCCGTTCATGGATAGGAAGAACTAACATCATCAATATGGCTATATTACCAAAAGTTCTCTACAGGTTTAATGCAATGCCAATCAAAATCCCAAAGGAATTTTTTGTAGAAATAGATAAAGCAATTATGAAATTCAAATGGAAAAATAAAAGACCCAGAATAGCAAAAGCAATTCTAAGCAGGAAGTGTGAATCAGGCAGTATAGCAATACCAGATTTCAAACTATATTACAGAGCAATTTTAATTAAAACAGCATGGTACTGGTACCAAAACAGGCGGGTGGACCAATGGTACAGAATGGAGGACACAGCGACTAATCCAAAAAGCTACAACTATCTTATATTTGATAAAAGAGCTAATGGCCTGCAATGGAGGAAGGATGGCATCTTCATCAAATGGTGTTGGGTAAACTGTAAATCCATATGCAACAAAATGAAACTGAATCCCCTCCTCTCGCCCTGCACAAAAGTTAACTCAAAGTGGATCAAGGAGCTAGATTCAAATCAGAGTCTCTGCGTCTGATAGAAGAAAAAGTTGGCTCAGATCTACATATTGTGTGGTCAGGCTCCAAATTCCTTAATAGGACACCCATAGAACAAGAGTTAATAACAAGAATCAAGAAATGGGACTTACTTAAACTGAATTTTTTTTTCTCAGAAAGAGAAACAATAAGAGAGGTAAATATGGAGCCTACATCATGGGAACAAATTTTTAGTCCTCACCCTTCACATGGAGCCCTAATATCTAGAGTATACAAAGTATACAAAGAACTCAGAAAATTAGACAATAATATAACCAATAACCCAATGGGCCAAGGACCTGAACAGAAACTTCTCAGAGGAGGACATAGAATCAATTAACAAGTACATGAAAAAATGCTCTCCATTTCTAGCAGTAAGAGAAACGCAAATAAAAACCACCCTAAAATACCATCTCAATCCAGTGAGATTGGCAGCCATAATGAAGTCAAACAACAACAAGTGCTGGCGAGGATGTGAGGAAAAGGGTACTCTTGTACATTGCTCGTGGGACTGAAACTGGTGCAGCCAATTTGGAAAGGAGTATGGAGTCTCCTGTGAAAGCTTGGAATGGAAGCACCATTTGACCCAGCTATTGCCCTTCTTGGACTATTCCCTGAAGACCTTAAAAGAGCGTACTACAGTGATACTGCCACATCGATTTTCATAGCAGCACAATTCACAATTGCTACACTGTCGAACCAACCCAGATGCCCTTCAATAGATGAATGGATAAAAAAAAATGTGACCTTTGTATACTATGGAGGATTACGCAGCACTAAAATATGACAAAATCATGGAATTTGCAGGGAAATGCATGGCAATAGAGAAGATTATGCTTAGTGAAGCTAGCCAATCCCTAAAAAACAAATACCAAATATCTTCTTTGATATAATGAGAGCAACTAAGAACAGAGCAGGGAGGAAGTGCATGAAGAAAAGATTAACATTAAGCAGAATCATGAGGTGGGAGGGAAAGGGAGAGAAGAGTGAAATTGCATGGTAATGGAGAGAGACCCTTATTGTTACACAAAATTACATATAAGAGGTTGTGGGAAAATAAACAACGAGAGAAATGAATTAGAGTAGGTATGGTAGAGAGAAAAGATGGGAAGAGAAGGGAGGGGGGATAGTAGAGTATAGGAAAGGTAGCAGAATACAACATTAACTAATAGGGCATTATGTAAAAATATGGATGTTTAACTGATGTGATTCTGCAATCTGTATTTGGAGTAAAAATGGGAGTTCATAACCCACTTGAATCTAATGTATGAAATATGATATGTCAAGAGCTTTGTAATGTTTTGAGCAACCAATAAAAAAAGTAGTGATATATATGCCAATAGAAATTTATCATGAAATATATATAATCAACAGACTGAAAAATATTAATTTTACTGAACATGAAATTATGAATAATGTTATTCAACTAGGAAGCTCACCCATAGGTTGAATTTTCAGTTCCAACAGCGTTTAGGAGGAGTGATCTCTTCTCTCAATTTGCATCTGCAAATTCAGCCACCTCACAAGTGTATACGAGTGATATCAGGTAGGATACTATATGTGCATATAAAAATACATGTGCTGAATAGGCTACAGAGAAAGGGAGACAGGGATTCATATATTTGTTAATTTTAAAAACACATGTAGAACTATTTCAACAAAAAATTGACTAGATTTATAACTCCTACAAAATATAATGCAAAAGTCAATTCCAACTATACACCATGCCTCCTCTGAACTGCTTGTATTCTATTCTTTTTGGGTTATTTTTCACCATCATATTAGGATCATAATTCAGAGTCTAGTAGGGTATGGGTTAGTGTCAGGGATTCAGTATTTCAAAATAAAAATTGAAAAATGAATCCAGTGTGTGTGTAAATATGTGCTACACAAAAATCTTCCCACTCACATCCAGAACAATGCCTTGACATTACCTTCACCCAAGTAAGACACAATTATAGTAGAAAAGTGTGAAAATCTATGAATACATATATTTAATGGAATATGCTCGGGAGTTCACAACCTTGGAGGTGGTAGAGGCGTTTCCAAAAGTAAAGGACAGGGTAAACACTCCACAAACAAAGAGCTCTGCTGGCCTAAGACTTCTTGGAATACGGCTTCTGAGGTTGGGCACTTGAAATATATGTTGTTGTCATGAGCTTTGGCTTCCTTTGTCGTGAGACCATAAAAGCTGGGTCTGCATCTATGTGACCTGGAAGACATGATTTCTTATATTTCAATGAACATGAGGAAGCAGTGCTCAATTTTCTCTTTGTAGGTAAACTGTGTCCACTGGAGGCTAAGTGTCTCCCGGTGGGGACAGTGAAGACATTTGATCATCCTCCAATTTTCGTGGTGTTTCTTGCTGCTACACTGGGAATTTGGTACTTGCTTCACACAATATAAGAAGTTCATCTGGGATACAGTGCTGGAGGGTGTTCTGTCACGTGGGGTGGGTTAGCGTCTGCAGGAGAATGTACCAACCAGGCTTCTATCCCACATAGCTTGTCCCAATAACCATAGCAACCTGATTATGAACATTGCCCTGAAACCTCTCCATATAACAAGATGCCTTTACATACAAGGGAATGGGGGCTGCGCCATATCAGTCACAAGCCATTTGTAAGCCGATAGCCGATCCACATGGCCCCACCATGATGTTTCATCACACACCTCCCCACCACTGCTCTAGGCCCACTACTCAGCAGGCTCCAAATTCCTGGCATCTCGTATTCTACACCATTTTCATGAAACCCAGTCAAACAAGGCACTTTCTGGTATACACATGATCAGCAACAGGACATCCAACGTTTCTGCAGTGCCACCTGGTCATGGGAATTTCCAAAATTTTATGGTATTTATCTAGCAAGTTTTCAAGGATGAAGTTAGAGGCACTGTGGGTTTCAATTCATTCAGGAACCGTTAAGTGTTGAGAAAGCTCATTTCAATGAATGCTCTGGAGAACTCTAAAGTCAAGGCTTCTCAAAGAGTTGCCAACAGGTCACATGAAGCCAGGCCAATTGACGTCTACAATGTGAGGTCCATGTGTGTTTTGACTCTCAACTATGGCTACCAAGTCTTTCAGAATAAAATCATGTGATATTCTGGCTGAGATTCCCAGGCCTCTGTGGAAAGCCACCCTGGGCCTAGATCTCAGTTTCCAAGAGTGAGTCTCATGCGTGGCCTCCTAAAATCCCAACACAATTCATGGCAATACTTCTCTGAGGTCAGTTCCAGAACTCAGTCTCTAAGGGTAAATCATACCAGAGTTCAAGCCCAGGTGGACCCAGTCATCCCTTTCAACTGCCACAAAAATGACCAAAATTAAAATGAAATCACTCCCACAGGGCCATAATCTTCTTCCTTGTAGACACTCATCATAACCTCTAGCTGGAGGTTTCAATGAGCACAAGGTAGTGTCCAAAATAAGCTCACTTGCCCCTCATTTGCCTAAAAACATGGTGGCCTGAACACTATTCCTGTGAACCAGGAGTGATCAAATATTGCTGCTGTTAAAGTGTTCCGCTTCTCCAATTTGAGGCCTACTGGCTGAAGCCTATAAATTCTTGATGTGATTTGGAGTCATGAGAAAACCCAAGCACATATGGGCTAGCCTCTGCAGGGATTTCAAAGACTCATTTGACCCAAAGGATCCCTATTCTCACTTGATGGAGGTCAGGAACATAAAACAAGAAGGCAAAAATATTCATCCACAATGACTTCTCTTTTTGTCATTTTGGTTTTGAAATCACATGGGATCTTTCTTTAGATCCATCAGGTGCTGAGAATCTAAGCCACAACCTCATTCAAGGACAAGAGGCTGAATCAGACACATTCCATTCCAAAGCAATTAAGCAAAGAGCCACAGGTGATGTCCATTCATTTCCATATGAAAACAGTCGTCTTAAGGCTACACAACAGGGTGGCCTGAGGCAAAGACTTTCCTGACATTCAGTGTAATAGAAACAGAAGTAAGCAAATGGCCCAAAGAAGGGTTTCTCCACTGAGACTTTACTGGTCACACTGATATCTGATTTTTCTGAGATGCTCCCATTCCCTTAAGCTATCCAGTACATGGCCATGTCACAGAGCCTTGTGGTGTTACATATCTGGGACTCAAAACCATGAGCCTATTCTGGAGAGTGGCTGGAAAACACGAAGAAAACAGGAACTTAAGAAGATAGTAGATGTTGCCCATCCATAAGGCAAGCTGCAGTCCATTCATCAATTGGGCAGTAAGAATGCGGGGAAGCTTTCAACTAGAGACAACACATCCATTGATGCATTGTCTTTTCTAATGTCTACAACAACGGATACAGTGGAATACACAGACATAGAAACACTCACCATGTCAAACGACTTACTAGAAATAGTCCACTCCAAACCAAACAAACCACCTTTCCTAGCTATTCTCAGAACATCAGAAAAAAACACAAACTCACACCTACAATGGCAAAGGCAATTCTTTCCCCCAAGTAGGTCTGTGATTATCCGGAGTGTCTTCTGACTGGTGGGCCATATTATGTTCCCCAAAAATGTCCTGTCCTGTTTCAGTTCTGGTCTCCTTGGCCAATTCTGTGAAGTTGTCAGGAGCCAGTGGTTCGCCACTACCTACTTTCTCAGGAAAGGCCCCTCTTCAGAGCTCTGCTGGAATTTGGCCATCCTCACATCAGTAGGTACCAAGAAAGACTGACTATGTCTTTGGGAAAAGCAAACAAGTTAGCGCACTGGGACTCAGAGTGAGACTGACTCTGGGTGCCTGGCTTCCTGGATCCCAAGTTCAGAGAATTACATCACCAAGAAAGTGAAATGAGGTCACTTCTTTCAGGAACTGAATATGGTCACTGCCTCGGTAACCACTTTGTCCTAACAGTTGCTTCCAAGGTTCCCATGAGATGGAGGCTGCCCCAACATCCTGTGACACATTCAGAAGTTAGAATGGTATATCAACCATAGGCACCCAGGAACAGCTCTCCACACAGGCCTGGATTGGTCCATCTTCTCTACTTTAAGAAGACAGAGGCTGATTCAGACACATCAATTCACCCTGACCAGGTTGTTTGCCATGGAAGATAACTATTGCTCTCTCAGGTCCTACATAGCTGCCTATATATTCTCCAAGGATCATTTCTCCATGGATCTTTGATGTTCTCAGCAGGTGGAAGATCATCTACATTCCTATATTGTAAGACCCACTCTGTCCCTGCTCTTCTGTACATTATATTGAAGGAACAGTGTATAGTTAAGGTTAATAATAGGTTTGATTTGGGTTACGAATCATTCTGCGGGATGAATAATGGCATTGGCAACCTGTGATATTTATAAGAGTATATATGTGAAATATAACTATGAAAGCAGAAATCTAGGTAAGATTTGAAGTCCAGAAGGGCACTGGGGACTTGAGTGGGATACTTAGCTTTGAGTTATGTGCTGCACAGATGTCTCAAATAAATCAATATACACTGGCATCGGACCTTGTACTTTGGATGATTGAATGTTGAAAAGAACATCCAGTCAAAAAGCGATAGTCGGTAGGATTAGGAAGGTAGTCTGTAGGTTTAGAAAGAAGAGTGAGTATAGGATTTGGACCAAAAGTTCTTTAGCAATAGGGTTTCGGGTAGAGAGTGTATGTAAATGTCAGTACATGTGAAGAGTCAGTCACAATGATGAACTGGGGAAATCATGTAGGAAAGCAGATATCAATAGAGACATTAGGAAATCAAGCAAAGTATAAATTGTGTGATCGGGTTAGACATTTTCAACAGGTTTGAGGTTGAATAGATAATCTTAGGAAGAAACAAATATGTAGTCACCAATAGGATTGATATTTGAGAGCATTAGGCAACCTGGACATGGATGTTTTTAGTAATCCATGCTCACTTTCTATTTAGGCTTTGGTACAATTGTAAGTGTGACCTTTGCTTTTGGTGTCCAGAATATTTCTGTGATAAAATGTGTATGTAGATCAGGTGACATGAGTATTTCTTCCACCATTTCTTGGAGCAATATTTTGAAGACTTATAAATTAGTATAGTCGTACAAAGATGTGTACCCTGTTTCTATGAATATACACATAATGCATGAATAGACCATACTGTGAATAAATAATATAACTGGATCCACTTTAAATAATGGATTGAATAGATATCTGAAAATATATAAGAAATGTTATATTGATATACAATCATTCATTCCAACCAGTTATATATCTAATGATCATCTTAGGGTTATGGTTTATCATGAAGGGTTTGTGAGTTTTGTTTCAAAATTGATTATGGAAATCGAAAAAAATGTATTTGGAAAAAAAGTCTCATGAATAGACCACTGAAGAAACGTAGAGAAATTCATGTGTTCTGGAGCAGGAAGTGATTGAAAGTGAAACAAATGCCTATAAATTTGTTAACTAGTGAATAAAATATATATTCTATGATGTACATAAACTGAAGGAATAGTAATGTACCAGTGTGGAATAAAAATTAACGTCAAAATACACATCATGTCCCATAGGAACCTACATGCATTGATGTTAAACTGGGTCAGTTAATGTAGACATATTAGGATTTGTATGCACCTTTCACTGAAGTTAGTTTTCAGTACTAGGAAACAAATATGTATTTCGGGTGGATGAATATTTCTAAGAATAATCTTGTGAAAAGTTGATTATTAATCCACATACATGAACATGAATGAATTTAGGGATTGTATATAAGACACATATATTTCATATTTTTAAAAATCTGAAGAATATACACACACACACACACACACACACACACACACGAACAGAGACATTAATAAGTAGCAATATATATGCCAATCGAAATTCATCATGAAATATATATCATAAAGATGCAAAAACATTCATTTTACTGAACATGGGTTTATGTATAATGTTGTTCTACTGGGAAGCTCACCCATAGGTTGAATTTTCAGTTCCAACAGGGTTTAGGAGGAGTGGTCACTTCTCACACTTTGTATCTGCTAAGTCATGTAACTCACAAGAATGTACGTGTGATATCACGCAGGATTCTATTTGTGCATATAAAAATACATGTGCTGAATAGGCTCCAGAGAATGGGAGACAGTAATTCACATATTTGTTAACTTTGAAAACACATGGAGAACTATTTCAATTAAAAATTGACTAAATTTATAACACCTACCCTTTATCATGCAAATGGCAAGTCGAACTCTGAACTGCATGTACTTATGTACTGTTTGGGTTATTTTTCTCCATCATATTAGGATTAGTAGTCAGAGTCTAGTAGAATATGGGTTAGTGTCAGGGATTCAGAATTTCGAATGGAAAATAGGAAAATTAATCCAATGTGTATGCAAATATGTGCTACAACAAATCTTCCCAGTCTCATCCAGAACCATGCCTTGACATTACCTTCGCCCCAAGTAAGACACAATTAGAGGAGAAGAGTTACAAAATCTGTGATTACATTTTTGGAATGGAAAATGCTCAAGAGTGCACAAACTTGGAGGTGGAATAGGAGTTTCCAAAAATAAGGACAGGGTACACACTCCACAAACATGGAGCTCTGCTTGCCTAAAACTTTTTGAGAAACTGCCACTGAGGTTGGGCACTGAAATATAGGTTGTTGTCACGAGTTAAGCTTCCTTTGTAGTGAGACCCTCAAAGCTGGGTCTGCATCTATGTGACCAGGAGGACAAAGTTTCTTATTTTACAATGAACACGAGGCAGCAGTGCTGAATTCTCTCTTTGTAGGTAAACTGTGGCCACTGGGGCTTAGTGTCTCCAAGTGTGGACTGTGAAGCCATATGGTCATCCTCCATTTCGTGGTGTTTCTTCCTGCTGCACTGGGAGTTTGGTATTTGCTTCACGAAATACAAGGAGTTCAACTGCAACAAAGTGCAAGAGGGAGTTCTGTCACGTGTGGTGGATCAGGGTCTGCAGGATGATACAAGAACCAGGCTTCTATCCCACATAGCTTGACCCCTTGACCATAGCAACCTGATTCTGAACAATATCCTGAAATCGCTCCATATAACAAGTTGCCTTTACACAGAAGGTTCTGCTGGCTGTGCCATGTCAGTCACAAGCCATTTGGAAGCCAATGGCAGATCCACATGGCCCCATCACAGATGTTTTATCACATACCTGCCCAACACTGCTCTAGGCCCACTACTCAACAGAGTCCAACTTACTGACATCTCTGTTCTACACCATTTACATGAAACCCAGTAAAACAAGACACTGAAATATTCATGACCAGCAACAGGTCATCCAAAGGTTCTCCAGTGCCACCTGGTGATGGGAATTTCAAAAATTTCATGGCATTTATCTAGCAATTTTTCAAGGATGAAGTTGGAGGCACTGTGAGTTTCAATTCATTCAGGAACCATTAAATGGTTAGGAAGCTCATTTCAATGAAAGCTCTTGAGAACACTCACAGGTAAGGCTTCCCAAAGAATGGTGAAAAGATCACATGATGTTTAGCTCATTTAGCTCTACAATGTGAGGTCCATATGAGTTTTGACTCTCAACGATGGGTGCCAAGTCTTTCAGAATAAAATCATGTGGTATCCTGGCTGAGAGGCCCAGTGCTCTGTGGAAAGCCACCCTGGGCCTAGAACTCAGTTTCCAAGGGCGACACTCATGCCTGGCTTCCTAAAATCTCAACACAATTCATGGCAATACTTCTCTGAGTTCAGTTGCAGAACTCAGTCTCTAAGGAAATCACACCAGAGTTCAAGCACATGTGAACCAAGTCATCTCTTCTAACCGCCACCCAAATGACCACAATTTAAACAAAAACACTCCAACGTGGCGCTCATCTTCTTCCATATAGACACACATAATAACCTGTGGCTAGAGTTTTCCATGAGGGGCACAGCTCAGGTCCGTGTCCAAAATAATCTCTCTTGCACCTAAATTGCCTAATTCAGGGTGGCATGGACACCCTTCTTGTGAACCAGGAGAGATCAAATAGGCCTCCCATTAATACTGCTCCACTTCTTCAATTTGAGGTCAACTGACTGTGGGGTTTGGATTCTTTATGTAAATTGGAGTCTTGAGAAAACCCAAGCAACCATGGGCTAGCCTCTGCAGGGCTTTGAAGATCTCATTTGACCCAAAGGATCCCTATTCTGACTTGATGGAGTTCAGGAAAGTTACAGAGGAAGGCGAGAGACTTCATCTACAAGGACTGCTCTGTGGCCATTTTGGTCTTGGATGTACACATGGGATCTTTCTTTATATCCATCAGAAGGTGAGAATCTAAGCCACAGCCTCACACAGGGCAAATAGGCTGATTCAGACACATCCTCTCCAAAGCAATTAAGCAAAGAACCACAGGTAATACCCATTCATTTCCATTTGAAAACTGTTTTCTTCAGGCTTCACAAAGTGGTGGCCTGAGGAAAAGACCTTCCTGACATTCAGGGCAACAGAAGATTAGGTAATCAAAAGGCCCCAAGCAGGGTTTCTCCACTGAGACTTTACTGGTAACATTGATATCTGAGTTTTCTGAGATGCTCGCCATTCCCTTTAGCTATCTAGTACATGGTCATTTCAAAGAGCTTCGTGGTTGTACATATCTTAAACACAAAACCATGAGCCTATTCTGGAGAGTGGCCAGAATTCAGGAAGAAAACAGGATCTTAGAAAGATAGTAAGTGTTGCCATCAATAAGGCAAGCTGCAGTCCATTAATAAATTGGGAAGGATGAATGCTGGGAAGCTTTCTAGCTGACAGGACATATTCATTGATGCATTCTCTCTTCTAATGTCTACAACCACGGGCACAGTGGGATACACTGACATAGAAACACTCGCGTTGTCAAACGACTTACTAGAAACCGTTCACTCCAAAAAAAAACAAACCTTCTTTCATACCTATTCTCAGAACATGAGACAAAACCACAAACTCACACCCACATCACAAAGGCACCTCCTTCCCCCATGTAGGTCTGTGACTATCTGGAGAGTCCTCTGACTGGTGGGCCATACTATGTTCCAGGAAATGGCCTGTTCTTTCTCAAATCTGGTCTTTTTGGCCAACTCTGTGAAGTTTTTAGGATCCAGTGGTGAGCCAATGCCTGCTTTCTCAGGAAAGCCCCCTCTTCATAGCTTTTCTTGCATTTGGCCATCCTCACAATAGTAGGTCCCAAGAAAGACTGAGTCTGTCCTTGGTAAATCAAAATAAGTTTGACAACTGGGACTGGGACTGGGACTGGCTCTGGGTGCCAGGCTTCCTGGATCTGGATTCCAAGTTCAGAGAGTTACATCACCATAGAAGTTAGGTGAGGTCACTTTCTTTAGGAACTGAATGAGGTCACTGCCTTGACAACAACTTTGTCCTAACAGTTGCTTCCAAGGTTCCCATGAGAAGGAGGCTGCCCCTACTTTCTGTGACACTTTCACAAGTTAGAATGGTATGTCACCCATTGGCACGCAGGAGCAGCTCTCAACACATCCCTGCTTTGGTCCATCTTCTCTACATTAAGAAGAGAGTGGCTGATTTAGACACATCCCTTCATCATGAGCAGGTTGTTTGCCATGGAAGACTTTTGCTCTCTCAGGTCCTTCATAGTTGACTACATCTTCTCCAGGGATCATTTCTTCAAGGACCTTTGAGGTTCTCAGCAGGTGGAAGATCCTCTATATTCCTGTATTTTAAGACCAACTCTGTCCCCCCTCTTCTGTAAAATTAGATTGAGAGAACAGTGTATGGTTAGGGTTAATAACAGGTTCAATTTGGGTGAGAAAAGAAACTACATGGTTGAGCAAACAGGGTCCTACAGTTAACAATAATATGAGAATTATTAATGGACTAGCCTGGGTGGATAAAAGTGTAGTTAACTAGGTGGACTATGTGAACCAAGACTCAAACCTCCCTTTGGGGGCCTCTGTCTTTCTTTGACACTCTTCAAGTAATTTTCTTAATTTACTCATAGATTCTTTTACAACTCCAGTATTGTCGGCATAAAAAACATCATTCTTTCCTCAATGCAAGCAAAAAGGCACCCTTCTCTCATGAAGAGGAGGTCCAACACTCGCCTGCTCTGTAAACAACTTCAGAGAGAGAGAGGTTAAAATTCCTGTAAAGCTGTGATGTCGGTTTTTAATGTCTTTAAGCTTTGGTCTATTTCTGCTTCTAATTGTGTCTTTGTTGTGTCTCATGGACTAGGGCAGTTGTTCCTGTGCCCACCCCTTCAGCAACTATTATTCCTAATAGGATGGCTAAAGTGAGGGATACAGGTTCCCGGTGGAACCGGGTTGTATGCCCCCCCTATTTGATCTTTAAATGAACCTGCGTCCTGATAGAGCACTCTGGAAAACATCTGCATCATTACATAATTAATCGCAACTATTGACCACTTTATGAAAACATAAATAATGTTAAAGTGTATAGAATTATACTGTTGTAGAGACGGACAAGGAAAGGCACCTAAGATAGCACCAAAGACAGGAAAGGAGTTTTATTTGTTTGCATCCGTATTGAGAGGGCATTGCTTCTGTTGTAATCAATTAATCCCCTGAACCCCAAGTTTTGGTAGTTTTAGTATTTGTACCCAACATGTAAGGGAAGGGGCTCAGAAGTTCACAGTCTGCAGAAATTCACACAAATCAGTTTTTGTTTCTGTTTTTTTTCCTCTGTTCTGTGCACGTTAACTTTTCAATTACACCTTGGAATGGAAGAGCTTTTTTGTCTCTTTTTTTCCTCCTTGCCAGCTGTCACCATGGAGCCCAGTTGGTAACTTTTTTATCTTAGAAATGTAGCAATCTCTCTGAAGCCCCAGCTCAAGGCCAGAGTCCTTGTTCACATATTTTGTGAAAAACTGGTAAGGCGCTGTCTAGCTTAGGGGTGGTGATTTTTTCAGCCAGTGGCCAAGTAGAACAGGGCAACATGAAGAGTGGAAGTTTATCTCCATTGAACTTTTTCAGAGGGACTCTTTTGCTGAAAGCCCTAAAGTAAGCCTTGGTAAAGACTTCTGGAGAAGGTCATTTAAGACATTTCTGAGGACCTGGTACAGAGGGGGATGACAGGGAAGGCGATGCTGAGTGCAGCTCCGTGGATCTGAGAATGAGGACGGAGAGATGCCAAAGAATAATGGGAAAGGGGTTTGGGATTTTCCTAGAACAAAAACTTGAGCAGTAGAACAGGTAGAGCAGAGGGGAAGACGGGAGTGAGTATTCCAAAAAGCCTGTCAGGGACTTTAAATTCTTAGAAACCTGTTTTCAGTGATGACAAATCAACTTTAAAGGTCATTTTCATTACATCTTGGATAGGGGTCTGAGGGCTCTTCTCAGCTGGTTTGAGCTTTGGCTAAGCTTGCTAGAGGACTTGGTGGGACCTAGTGCAGACACTGACAGGAAAAGAGAGGAGTGGGTGGAGGGGTACCTCGGTACCTGCTTCCTCAGCAAGGGGGCAATGTTCTGAGATCCAGCGGAGGTTTGGGTTTTTGATCTAGTAATTGGAGGGGAGAAATCAGGTTGCTGAGGTGGGAGTGAAAGCAGAGAGTCTAGAGCAGAAGGCTGAGGGTGAGGAACTATTGGGGAAGCATAGTACAGGATGTGAGCAAAGGAGGAAAAAGGATTCCACATAGGGGAATTTCCCCCTTTTGAGCACTTGCCGAAGTTAAAAATGTCATGCAGAATTTGAGGATCTAGAGAACCCTCTGGGGGCCATAGTTTTTGGTTGTCTAATTGGTAATATGGCCAATGCTGTGTACTGAATTTGATGAGGAGTTTGGGTTCCACCAGGCAGTCCCTGTATGCTCACATCCCCATGACTTACACAAGAAGTCGGGTTTTCCCCCACACAGCCATGGCTGTTTGTCGCTTTGATAGTCTGCCGGGCATACATAGTAATATAGGCTAGCCAACCTGCATCTGGCTCGCGTGTCCCTGCATCCATAATGTTTGTTTCAATTATCTATGGTACGGAAGGGATTTAATGGAATTTTAGTGAGATCCTCTTCATCAGGCATGTCTCAATAGGAAAGACCTATACTGAGCTGAAAAATGTCTGGGTGGAGAGATAGTCACCAGGTCCCTAAGGGGGCCGTTAAGGTCTCTTTAATGGTTCTATTTATTTTTTCTACCTGTCCTGAGTTCTGGGGTATATAAGCATAATGTAACTTCCAATTAATCCACAGGGTCCTGGTTAACACCTGACTTACCTGGGCCATGAAAACCAGTCCATTATCAGTCCATTAGGCAGATCGTATCTTGGAAAAATATCTTTCAGGATCTTCTTGAAAACCATTTGCGCCGTTTTTTTTTTTTTTTTTTTTTTTTTTTTTGTGTGTGTGTGTGTGTGTGTGTAAGGCTTCAATCCATCCTGAAAATGTATCTACAAAGACTAGGAGATATTTAAATCCATACCTTGCTGGCTTAATTTTAGTAATGTCCACTTCCCAGAATTGTCCTGGTCTGGTTCCTCATAGGTGCTTTCCTCTAGGAAACTTGGAAGGGTAAGCATTACCCAATTGACGGACCCGACAGGCTTTTGTTACCCGTTCAGTTATTTCCTTTCACTGTGAGTTGGTTAGTGGAAAACTCTGTTCTTAATCTTACAGTAATGCCTGCAGTTTCTTTGAACCAAGGTGAGTGAGTTGATGTACATTTTTAACGTAGTGTAGGGCTTGCTCTAATTGCAGGCTGAGCTCAGTGAAATTGAGGCGTTCAGTGTCAGTGTCCTTAGATGTTATCAAAAACTTCCTGGTACTCAGGGTTTCATTGGAATTGGGCATCTTCCTCTAACAGCGGGTATAATGGAGCAGCTAAGGACGCAAACCCAGGCATCCATAACCTGCAAAAGCCAGCAGTCCCAAGAAATTCTCTGAGTTGTCTGCTGTAAGATGGGGGTGGTATCTACATAATGGTTTGTTTTCTGGGCTCAGTGAGCCATCGTTTACTGCCCCTAAGGGAATAGCCCAGGAAGATTACTTCATGCTAGCAAATTTTGGCCTTTTTGGTCAAAACTCTATACCCGAGTTGAGCAAGCTCATATAATAGTGCTTGGGTCCCAGACTCACAGTTTTCCTTGGTGTTGGCTGCCAGTAGCAGGACATCCACGTATTGAAGCTGGGTAAATTCAGGGTGCGTAGTTCTGAAGTTGTTGAGATCTCTGTGGAGGGCTTCATCAAAGAGAGTGGGGGAGTTTTTGAACCCCTGTGGGAGTCTAGTCCAAGTTAGTTGACCAGACGTTTTGGTTTCTGGGTCTACCCACCCGAAAGCAAACAGCAACTGACTATCTTTATGCAGAGGCAAGCAAAAGAAAGCATCTTTTAAGTTCAGAACAGTATATAATTTCCCCTCAGGGTTCAGAGTGCTAAGCAGATTGTACGGATTAGGTACCGTGGGGTGAATGTCCTGCCCTCTTTTGTTGATCTCTCTTAGCTCTTTAATGGGGCGATAGTTCCTGGTCCCTGGCTTTTTTTTTCTAGTAGCAGGGGAGTGTTCCAGGCCGATTGACAGGGCCTTAGGACCCCTAATGCCAGATATTTCTGAATATGGGGCCTTATCCCACCTTTAGTTTTTTTTGCTTAGAGGATATTATTTGACATTGACTGGGGAGACTGAGGTTTTTAACTCCACTGTTATTGGAGATTGTTTCACTGCCAGGCCTAACCCAGCAGTTTTTGCCCAGGCATCTGGGTAATCTGTTATCCATTTTTGGGGTAGCTTGCCTGTTTGATCAGACTTGGGGCATGTGAATGGTGGATGTTTATCTTCTACTAATATAGTTAAAGCCGTGACTATAGGAGTTTTTGCTGAAGTATTTAGAAATTTCATTTGGGGGCCTTCATGGTTAAAAGTTATTTTGGCCCGGAGCTTGATGAGCAGATCTCTGCCCATCAATGGGTCCAGGCATTCTGGGATTCCTAGGAAGGAGTGATGGATTTTTCCTTTCCCCAGGTCCATGGTCCTCTTAGTTGTCTAAGCCTGATATTTACTGTCATCATCCCTTTGAACTAGAGACCTTTTATTTGATAGAGGGCCCAATGGGGCCTTAAGGGCTGAGTATACTGCTCCTGTATTCACTTCAAAGTTTACTGGAGTCCCCTCCACTTCAAAAGTTACCCTGAGCTAGGGGATGGGTTCTGAGCCCTGACTTTCTTAGTCATCCTCCAGAGTCAGAATGGCCAGCTGGCGTGGCTGTCTCTTTATAGGGAACTCTATGGCCCAGTATCCTTTTTCTTTAGAGTAGGCACACTGATCTGAGGCCAGGGGTGGCCTCTGGCATGGGCCCTTCCTGTCACCCTATGTCTTAATTTCTGGCCTCTTTCTTGTTGTGATCAGGACCTTAGTCAATGCCTTAGTCTGTCTTTTGGTTCTCTCATCCTCCCTTTGCTCCCTTTCTTTCTCCCTGTTTCTCTCTTATAGTATACTTTCTTGGCTTCTTTGACAAAATCTCTCTTTTAATTTTTTTTTTAATATCCATGGCAGCTTGCTCAATTAAGGCCATCGTGACAGATGCTTTTTAATCTGCTGCCTGAGGATCGAAAGGAGTATATCTCTTATATGCCTCCATGATTCTCTCTAGAAACATAAATGGAGATTCATCAGGCCTTTGAATAATTTCTCTTACCATGGCCAAATTAGTTGGTCACCCAGCGGCCACTTGGAGACCCGCTGTTAGAGCCTGGCAATAATTGAACAGATGCTCCCTATCTTCAAAGGTGTTGGGGTCCCAGTTGGGTGGGTTTAAGGAGAAGCCAGTTTTGATTATGTTGGGAAGTTGTGTTGGTCGCCCATCAGGTCTGAGGATATTTTTTTCTACATTCCAGGAGATTTTTCTCTCATTGCTCTGTCATGAAGAGAGTCGCTAGGTGGTGTTGGCAGTCACCTCAAGTAGGCAGGTGTGAAAACGTCGGTGAGTTCTCTGAGTTCTTTTAGCCGGGCCAGCTTCCTCCAGGGAAGGAGGGGCTGTGTGTGCCGCGGGACAGTCATCTGGATGACGCTGGGCCAGCCTAGCTTCCTCGAATGGTGGAGAGGCTGAGTCAGCAGAAGGGGAATCACTTAGAGGGTGTTAGGGGTTGGGAGACGAGGGCAGATGATAAGGAGGGGGTGGTGAGTCCAGTAGAGTCTTGAGACTCAGGGAGAACAGAGGGTGGAGGAGGAGGAGCAGAGAGGTTGAGATAGAATCGTGGGGGAAGGAGTAGGAGCAGGTGCAGGGACAAGGAAAGGCTTGACCCATGGAGGAGGAGATTTGTAGAGGTACTGACAAGTTAAGATATATGGCTGTTGATCTGGATGTCTATGTGGCACCTGCTGAAAGACAATATCTCGGACTTTTCAAATAAGTGTGAAGTTGAAAGATCCTTCTAGGAGCCATCCGACTGCAATGGTGGGTCATTCTGAGACACAGAATCTGCCAGGTCTGGCGTTTTACTGAAAAAGAAAGATTCTGAGCCCTTAAGCAGATTTTGGTCCAGTGATTAAGGGTCAGGGACAGAGGCATTGAAATGATCTGTCCCATAATGAAATATACACAGACACCGAAAGGAACGACACACAACACAGACAAGACAAGACAATTAAGACAGGCAATGGACGTCCAATACTGAGACCAGGACTGACTAGTCGGCAAAACCTGAAGGGCTGGCAATATCGAATCAGAAACAAAATATCACTGAGTCGAGGAGACTATTGTTCCACGATTTTCCGAGTCTATCCCCCAGGGACATGGCCTGTGGCTCTGTGACATGTGTGTCAGCCACCATGGGAGAGAGCTCACGCTCTTTACCAATAGCCGTTTTGCCATACCCTAACCTGAAGCCTGAAACGAGAAAGATGGGCCTTATTTACCCCCAGAGGAGCCCGTTGGGGGTATTTTGTCTGCAGCTTCCGGATCTTGCTAGGGCCACCAGATGTAAAGGTTGGGCGAGCATCTGCGGCAGAGACCACTAAGAGACTGTCTCATGCAACAGCAAAGGGTTTATTGGGAGTCCGGCATGAAGGGCTCAGAGATCACTTGAACAGAGCAGAGAGCCCTGAGAACAGCTTAAGAAATGGTTATATATTTTTCTTGGAGAGGGCAGGGAGAGAAATTTATTGATGGGTAATGGCGAGTGTCAGTTTGCGAGCAACTGGTTGACGGAGTACATTCTGCAGTTTGGCAGTTTGGGACAGCACATTCTGGGAACAAGAATAGTAAACAGTTCTCAAGATTTCAATGGTGTTTTGTTAAGCATACAGAAAAACAGGAAATGACAAGTATCTATTTTATTAACCTTTCAATATAAATATGAAAACAGAAATCTAGTTAAGATTTGAAGTCCAGAAGTTCATTTGGCCCTTGATTGGTATACTTAGCATTGAATTACGTTCTGTAGAGATGTCCCAGAAATATGGATATACAATGTCATAGGACCTTGTACCTTCTCGGAGGTCAGTTCCAAAACACAGTCTCTAAGGGGAATCACACCAAAGTGCAAGCCAAGTTGGACCCAGTTATCTCTTCCAACTTCCACACAAATGACCGCAGTTAAAACCAAAACACTCTCACATGACACTCATCTTCTTCCATATAGACACTCATGATAACTTCTGGCAGGAGGATTCCATGAGAGGCGCAGCACAAGACAGTGTCCCAAGTAAGCTCCCTTTCCCCTCATTTACCAAAAGTCAGGGTGGCCTGGAAACCCTTCCTGTGAACCAGGAGTGATCAAATATGCCTGCTGTTAACACAGCTCTGTTCTCCAATTTGAGGCCTACTGACTGTCGGTTTAGATTCTTTATTTGAATTGGATTCATAAGAAAACCCAAGAACCTATGGGCTAGCATCTGCAGGGCTTTGAATAACTCATTTGACCCATTGGATCCCTATTCTCACTTGAGGGAGGTTAAGAACCTTATGGAGGAATGCGAGAGACTTCATCCACAATGACTGATTTTTGGCCATTTTGATTTGGATCCACACATGGGATCTTTCTTACGATCCATCAGGTGCTGAGAATCTAAGCTCTAGGCTAACACAGGGCCAAAGGGCTGATTCAGACACATCCCTTTCCAAAGGAATTAAGCAAACAGCCACAGGTGATGCCCATTCATTTCCGTTTGAAAACTCTTTTCTTCAGGAATCTCGAAGGCGTGGCCTGAGGCAAAGACCTTCCTGACATTGAGGGCAACAGAACAATAGGTAATAAAAAGGCCAATTGCAGGGTTTCTCCACTGAGACTATCCTGGTCACACTGGTATCTGAGTTTTCTGAGATTCTTGCCAATTCCTTCAGCTATCCAGTACATGTCCATGTCACGGTGCTTGGAGGTGCTACATATCGTGGACACAAAAGCATGAGTCTATTCTGGAGAGTGGCCAGAATTCAGGAAGAAAACAGGAACTTAGGAAGATAGCCGGTGTTGCCCATTGATAAGGCAAGCCCTAGAGTATTCATTAATTGGGCAGGATGAATGCTGGGAAGCTTTCTAATAGGCAGGAAACATCCATTGATGCATTCTCTTTTCTAATGTCTACAACCACGGACACAGTGGGATACACAGACATAGAAACACTCACCTTGTCCAACAACTTACTAGAAACAGTTCACTCCAAACCAAACAAACCGACTTTCCTACCTATTCTCTGAACCTGAGACAAAACCACAAACACACATCCACACCCACAAAGTCACCTCCTTCCCCCAAGTAGGTCTCTCACTCTCCAGAGTGTCCTCTGACTGCTGGGTCATACTGTGTTCCCCCGATATGGCCTGTCCTGTTTCAGATCTGGTCTCCTTGTCCAACTCTGTGAAGTGGTCAGAAGCCAGCTGTGAGCCACTACCTGCTTTTTCAAAAAAGGCCCCTCTTCAGAGTTTTCCTGGCATTTGGCCATCCTCACATCAGTAGGTACCAAGAAAGACTGACTCTGTCCTTGCTAAATCGAAGCAAGTGAGACCACTAGGACTGGGACTGGGATTGGCTCTGTGTGCCTGGCTTCCTGGATCCCAAGTTCAGAGAGTTCCATTACCAAGGAAGTGAGGTGAGGTCGCATCCTTCAGGAACTGAATGAGGTCACTGCCTTGGCAACCACTTTGTCCAAACAGTTGCTTCCAAGAGTACCATGAAAAGGAGGCTGACCCTACATTCTGTGGCACTTTTGCAAATTAGGATGGTATATCAACCATAGGCACCAAGGAACAGCTCTCCACTCAGGCCTAGTATGGTCCATCTTCTCTATATTAGAAAGAGAGCCTTTAGTCCCGGGAGCATTGCAGTGAACCTCTGCACTAAAACTATTAGCAAGCACCTGATGGAGGAGGCCTCCATAGGTAAGTGGCGCCTTTATAACATCTGATATCCGGTTAAGGGAGATCTCTTCTGATGACAGAGATGTGGCCTGGGGAGGCTCACATATACTCCTGTCCAGGACAGTAACAAGAATCGTTCTGTCCTCTGTTCTGTTCTGTAGGAAATTCCTCTGGAAGTGTAGAGAGGTGCCGACGGGCACGCACGCGCTCCTACCCTGGAGCTTTAGCAAGATGTTGCACTGTACCACTGTTTTTCTGTTTAGGCGCCGGGTTTCTGTTTTTCTTTTTGTGTGTGTGTGGTGTGTTTTGTTCTCCGTTCTATTTTTTTTGTTTGTTTGTTTGCTTTTGTTCATTTTGTTGTGTGATTTTGGTTGTAAAAACTTAAGGATATTGGACGTGAAAATGGGTAATAAAGAGAGTAAGCCTGACACCCGTTTGAACTGTGTTTTAAGGAACTGCGATGAACTTTACCCCCCTTTGTTTAGCAGGATGATAGAAGCCCCTAGCTGGCTGCCTGGAGCACAACCATTGCAGAGGGCAATGCCTGATGGGGACCTAAGAACTGAGTATCTCCCAGGTTAACAAGTGAAACTCCTTTAAAACCCCTTGTCCCTCCAGATCAAGAGAGTCACAACATTTGGCAGAGTCCCCTGTGTTTCTCCTTTGTTAGCAAAGCAATTAGCCTCCCCTTTTCTTTTTCTCAGAACCCATTCCTCATTATTTAATTGGTATAAATTGGCTTCTAGGTCAGGAACCGAACTTTAAGTTACATATTGGTACCCCCCCTCCGCCCCAGAACTTTGTGAGAGCTGTCTACTGAAATGTTAGGAGATGGAGCTTGCTTGGGGTGGAACTGAACCAGAGGAGCTAATCCTGTAAGTAAAAGGAGGGACTGAGGGACCCCCAGCAGATGCCAAAGCTCTGTTGATTCAGGGAATACCCTCCTTCCTTCCGTGCACTGTAAGTATTATGCCACCTCTGTCTTGTTAAAAAAGAGAAAAAGAAAAAGGGGACACTAAATTCAGTAAAGTCACCATATAGACACTTTATTTTACATTTCAGGTTGCCCCTCTGTTAAAACATCTGGTCCCCCCCTGGGTGCCACTGGTGTAGTAGATTTTTTCTCTTATCTGCTCTGGTTTAAAGGATTCTGTCTGACAACCATAGTCTCTACCTCCTTTCTGTCTGTCTTGTGTCTTTGTTTCTGGTCCTTTAAGACATGTGCAATAATGTGTTGATATTATAAATTTTTTCTTGGGAATGATCTTAGCTGAATGTGTGTCTAAATGATGATGTTTTATCATAAAAAAACTGGTATCTGAATGGGTTTTTGAAGCATTGCACAATCTTGCAGTTAAAAGTCGGGTTTAGGTCATTGTTTAGTTTAAGATTTCAGGTAATTCATGCCAGAGAACTTAAATACTTAGGATGGAAAACTGAAGAACTCTACTTCCAAGTTGGCAAGTAACTTCCCAATCATTCACTTTTTTTTTTTAACCAATTTTGAATTCGGTAGCCAGAGAAAATGTCACTGTGTGTACCAGTGCATTAATTTGGACAAGGATAGTAAACCATAGTATGGTATCTGTTGACAAAATAAGATGTAAAGACATAAAATTTTGTGAATTGTATCTTGAACTTGTATCATAATTTTCAACACCCCAACTGGAAAATTATGGTTAATATGCCTTAGGCCTGAGGTGTCTGCTCAGAATAGCATTTTTTTTCCTGCTCCTTCCAGACCTCAGCCATGACTCATGTTGAAATGCAAATGAAAAAAGCCTGCAAGCTTAGTAGGAGACTGATTTGATGCCTAACGGAAAAAAAAAGTAAATTGTATGGTATTTACTAATTACTGGCCAGTCATTTTTTCTAGGACTCTTATTGTTTTCCTTAGATACTTTATTATTTTTGAGCTCATGATTCTGAGCATACAGACCTAGGTTAATGTTTTTCTGATCAGTTCTATCTTTGACCAACTGTGGACTTTTTGAAACATTGCAATAGATATTTAACCTGTGAAAAACTACAAGGCCTTTACTATTATTATGTGTGCACAATTTTGTTATGTGTTGTCTGTCTATATAGACATATATCCGTATATCATATATATGATACACAAATTAACATATATAAGGAGCGCTCATTAAAAAAAGTGCTCATAAAAACAAATTTTAAAAAGTGGATCCAAAGATCTTTAGTTCACGTGGTTTAAATGTTTCAATTTAAATCGGATAAACAGATAAAAATAAATGTTTTTAAATTTAAGCTTACAAATTTTTCTAGGTGTTCAAAAATCTAATAAAATATTAATATCTACAAAACGTCTAATGTGCCTTGGTTCTAGAACATTTTCTTCAACATAAAAATGGTTTACACTGTTCAATACATTTCTCTAATATTTTGATAAATAAGTTAAGTAAATTTGATATGGGATTACTCATTCGTGAGTACTTTTGTTAGAAATCTGATTCATTTACTAAGGTCTGTATAAGTTTTTACTAAACTCTATATAAGGTTTTAAAAATCAGTCATGTGTTAATGAGACAAAAATTTTTTGAAACATAAGTTTACCCATAACATTGTGTTTATTAAGTTTTATTTTTTCTAGAGCAAGGAACCATAAAAATTAAAAAACTTATTAAATCAGAACTGTTATTTTAGAGCATTGTACTGCCATTTCTTTAAAAGCTAAACTTGGTTAATGTAGAAACATCAATGTAATTGTGATGCTATTAATGTTTTCATATCTTACAGGTATGCAAGTCTGTAAGGTAGAAACTTTAAAAGAGCATTATATCAAGCTCGTGTTCTGAAGTTGTATGGTAAAAAAATATATTGGAGATTTATTTACCTGTTATCAATAAGATATGTAAAGTTTTATGTTACTTTTTACATTGTGGAACAATTTAAATGTATTTTTAAGTTAATGAGAGCCTAATCTATGTAAAAGTTGAAAACTTTCAGGCTTTCTTTAATTCATGTTTTAAATGTGATATCATATGGTGTTAGCTAATGTTCATGAGACCACAAACAATTTATGTAAACTTTGTCAATGTTGCTTTTAATTTTTACTTTTTAATAAAAACAACCCCATACCATTATTGTCATCTGGTAATAACAAAAGGGTAATCAAAGCAATATAAACAAATACTTTAGGATTATACTCCTAAACAAAAACACCTAAAAAAACAAAACTGCCTTCTCAATAATTCATGACTTCATTGATCATTTCTAGTTAGAGACACTTGGTAGCAGAGTAATATTATCTCCTTTTGGTACACAGTGACCCAGTTCTGTTCTTTACTTTGTTTTAAATCAATTTCTTCTGCATCATCTGATGAGAGGTTCATATACTTCTTAAAACCAATGATTGAGCCCTCAACCTGCACATTCACTTGCTCATAGAGCCAAACCTGAAATTGGGAACTATTTTGCAAGTGTCTGAAGATGAAGTTGATGGGTTACACCTTCACTGTCTGTACATTTTGACCTTGGCCACAGTACACTAAAATGGAAGTTCACAAACACCACAATGACCTAGAGGCTCCTCACATAGAAACTTACAGATCTGGTATACTGTTTTCTAGAAACCCTTCCAAATTATAAAGTAATTCTAATAATCCATGTTTATCATAATTTTTCCTACCAAAAACCAATCCTGAGTATGAACTATTAGTTTCTTAAGGAGTAGATCTTCCCAGACCCCCAAACAAAAAAAAATAAAGATCAGCTTTAGAACTAAAATGCTTAAGATTTATAAAGAGCCCTGCCTTACCTGAGATAAGGCTGTGTGTCCCATCTTACTATATGTGAGAATGACTATGAAACAAGTACGTCAGATAATATTTCTTTAAAGTTATGTTAAAAACATAAAAAATGTCAAGATTCCTAGGATCTCAAACAGGGGATATAATGTAATACTCAGCCAAAAAATTTAGGGTTGCTATTACACGAACTAAGTATTTTTACTTTTGTTACTTTTAGTTGAAATTTTCTTATAAGTTCTCTAAAGATTCCCTGTTAGTGTTTTACAAATGTGTTGCTTTAAGAACACAACATGGGTTTATTCAAGATAATAAGTCATCACCTACAATACAGACAGAATAATACAGATCCCAATTAATAAAAAGATAATTATAAAGTTATAGACATTAAAGTCCAGTACTCTTAATATAAGGCTGTTAAAATTAATTTGCTGGATGTTTAAGATTAGGATTTAAAATTAAAGTTAAATGAAAAGGGCCAAGAAAACCAATATTTGGCTCTTACCCTCTGAGTCAATCTGAATCCAGGGAACAGGGGACTTCTCTAAAGAGCTTTGCAACTCTGAGCCACATAACCTCCTGATCAGGGAGATTAATGAGACCACTGGAGAACAGAAAGCCAATCAGTGCATTTGTTATGAAGAGGAGAGTCATCAGAGAAAGGAGGTATTCCTGATGCTTCTGAGGGAAGATAAATGGTCAAGCAAGACCTGGACCCACCTAGCGCAAATGGCACTAGCAGAATTGAAAATGTGCTCTCATTTTTCCAGAATTGACTCCCATAAAGCTCAGCTGACTGTTAACAATAGATAGAAACAAAAGTCCGTTTGACTGCTTCATCTTAAACACTTTGGAAAGACAGTTAAGACGAAAATTCAGCCATTCCTGGGCATTTTAAATAATAATAATAATAATAATAATAATAATAATAATAATAATAATAATAATATTTTAAGGTATGCACTTTATTTTAGCCTCCCAAAATAAGTAAGACTGGAGGCTACAAAGAAGGATTCTCAGACAGGAATGCCTGATACTTATAAAAAGAGACTATCAAGAAGAGCTGCCAGAGGCAGAAATTTTTAATTTAAGGCCTGCAGATATTCCTAACCAACACAGGTAGGCTTGGTGTTTGCTAGTACGATTATCCAGCCCTGAGTAACAGAATTAAAGGTTTCTCTATTAGACGCAGAGGTCATACTAGAAAAAGGATTTTACAAGATCAGATGACATTACATTGTTAAACTGTATCTTATGGGGAAGGACAACTGTAACACTAAAAGTTAAATATTAATTTGATAGTCCTGATAACTGGGGATATTAAAGACTGGTGAGGGAACTTCTATACACTAACATGTTCCGGCTGCTGCAACATTTATTCAGTACTCATGGTTTTTGTTTCTCTCATAGAAGAACCCATCCCCAGATGACTTTACAACCTGTTCTTCCCCAACCAGACTTCAATCCGAAATGACTTCTAAAAGGCAACTCATGTCCCCCAACTGACTTATAAAAGGCAACTCATGTCCCTCACGCCATGCCCACTCACTTCACCCTGTCTCAGGTCAGAAGAAGAAATAATGATTGACGCCACTCTTCTTACAACAATGGAGAGAAAGATAAGTAGACTATCAATATAAGTAATTAATTAAGTCTGGTAAAATCAGGGAGATCGGTTTTGGGTAAGTTCTAAAAATTTGGAGAATCTTACCTGAGGGATTAAAATTTCCTCAGTGCTCTTCCCCTAATCTATTAAAGATTTGAAAGGGACACAGAGAAAAGGGGGAAATGATAGACCCAACCTGATCTTTTATTAAAATTGAGAGCCATCTTGCCACAAAGCCATGAAAAGGTAATTTTGGTTTTACCATAAATTACTGCAAATTCTGAACCTGCTTGAAATGCCTGCCCGTGCCTTGAACTCACGCATGCCCGGCTCTCTGACCAGATAGCAGCCCTCTCTGAAACTTTAGTGACACATCATAAATATTTGCCTTCTCTGGCCAGACAACATCCCTCTCTGAGGCTCTAATGGTCCTCTGAATTCTGATGTAGGGACAGCAAAAAAAACCTAAACTACCATTAGTGTGATGCTTGTCAGAGTTCTGTTATCTGTAACACCCCTTTTGTGTAACTTTCTGGGCTATAAAGCTGGGCTGTAGGAAAGCTGAGGTTGCTGTCTTGTTCCGGCTGTTTTGGGAGGGGAGGCAGCATGAAAGGTAGAAATAATAAGATTAATTTAATATGATTTTAATTAGAGTCAGTGGTCTTTTCTTGTGTCGTGGTCTAACAATTAACACTCCAAAAACATGGAGCTCTGACGGCCTAAAGACTTCTTGAGGAACTTCCTCTGAGGTTGGGCACTTGAAATATATGTTGTTGTAAGGAGATTTAGCTTCCTTTCTAGTGAGACCATCAAAGATGGGTTTGAATCTATGTGACCTGGAGGACATGGTTTCTTGTATTCTAATGAACATAAGGCAGCAGTGCTGAATTTTCTCTTTGTAGGTAAACTGTGGCCACTGGGTGCTAAGTGTCTCCCCGTGTGGACTGTGAAGCCATTTTTTCATCCTCCACTTTTTGTGGTGTTTCGTGCTGCTGCACTGGGAGTTTGGTATTTGCTTCATGAAATACAAAGAGTTCAACTGGGACCCAGTTTTGGAGGGAGTTCTGTCACTTGTGGTGGGTCAGGGTCTGCAGGAGAATGCAACAACCAGGTTATATCTCACAGAGCTTGCCCCCTTGTACATAGAAATCTGACTCTGAACTTTGCCCTGGAACCTCTCCATGTAACAAGATGCCTTTACATAGAAGGTTCTGCTGGATGCACAATGTCAGTCACAAGCCATTTGGAAGGCAATGGCAAATCCTCATGGCCACACCACAGATGTATTATCACACACCTGCCCACCACTGCGATAGGCCCACTACTCAGCAGGCTCCAACTTACTGGCATCTTTGTTCTACACCATTTTCATGAAACTCGGTCAATCATGGCATTCTCTTGTACACTAATGATCAGTAACAAGACATCCAAAGGTTCTCTAGTGCCACCTGATTATTGGAATTTCAAAAATTTCATTGTATTTATCTAGCCATTTTTCATGGATGAAGTTGGAGACACTGTGGGTTTCAGTTCATTCAGGAACCATTAAATGGTGAGGAAGCTCATTTCAATGAAAGCTCTGGAGAACTCTCACAGGCAAGTCTTCCCATAGAGTCTTCAAAAGGTCGCATGAAGCCAGGCCCATTGAGGTCTTCAATGTGACGTCCAAGGGTGTTCTGATTCTCAACTATGGCTGCCAAATCTTTCAGAATAAAATCATGTGATATCCTAGCTGAGATTCCAAGGCTCTGTGGAAAGCCACCCTGTCCTTGATCTCAGTTTCCAAGGGCGAATCCCATGCGTGGCCTCCTAAAATCTGAACACAATTCATGGCAATATTTCTCTGAGATCAGTTCCAGAACTCAGACTTTAAGGGGAATCACACCAGAGTTCAAGCCCAGGTAGACCCAGTCATCACTTCCAACCGCCACACAAATGACCACAATTAAAACCAAAGCACTCCCACAAGGCCCTCATCTTCTTCCATATAGACACTCATCATAACCTGTGGTTCGAGGTTTCCATGAGGGGATCAGTCCAAGACAGTGTACAAAATAACCTCCCTTGCCCCTCATTTGCCTAAAGTCAGGGTTGCCTGGACACCCTTCCTGAGAACCAGGAGTGATCAAATAGGCCTGCCATAAATACTGCTCTGCTTCCCGAATTTGAGGCCTCCTGACTCTCGGGTGTATATTCTTTATGTGAATTGGAATCATGAGAAAACCCAAGCACCTATGGGCTATCTTCTGCAGGGTTTGAAGAACTCATTTGACACAAAGGATCCCTATTTTCAATTGATGGAGGTCAGGAACCTTACAGAGGAAGGCGAGAGACTTCATCCACAATGACTGCTTTTTTGGCCATTTTGGTTTTGGAAGCACACATGTAATCTTTCTTTAGATCCATCAGGTTCTGAGAATCTATGCAACAGCCTCACACATTGCCACGAGTCTGATGCAGACACATCCCTTTCCAAAGCAATTAAGCAAAGAGCTACAGGTGATGCCCATTAATTTCCATTGAAAACCATTTTTTCCGGCTTCACAAAGGGGTGGACTGAGACAAAGACGTTTCTGACATTCAGGGCAACAGAACAATAGGTAAGCAAATGGCCCAAAGCAGGGTTTCTCGAATGATATCTGAGTTTTCTGAGATGATCCCATTCCCTTCAGCTATCCAGTACGTGGCCATGTCACAGAGCCTGGAGGTGGTACATATTGTGGACACCAAACCATGAGCCTATTCTGGAGAGTGGCCCGAATTCAAGAAGAAAACAGGAACTTAGGAAGATAGTAGTTGTTGCCCATCTATAAGGCAAGCCACAGTCCATATATAAATTGGGCAGGATGAATGCTGTGAAGCTTTCTACAAGACAGGAAACATCCATTGATGCATTCTTTTTTCTAATATCTACAACCACAGACACAGTGGGATAAACAGACATAAAAACACTCGCCTTATCAAAAGACTTACTAGAAACGATCCAATCCAAACCAAACAAAGCGACTTTCCTACCTATTCCCAGATCATGAGAAAAAACCACAGACTCACACGCACACCCACAAAGTCACCGCCTTCCCCCAAGTAGGTCTGTAACTATCCGGAGTGTCCTCTGACTGATGGGCCATACTATGTTCCCCCAAAATGGGCTATCCTATCTCAGATCTGGTCTCCTTGCCAACAATGTGAAGTTGTCAGGTGCCAGTGGTGAGCCACTACCTGCTTTCTCAGGAAAGGCCCCTCTTCAGAGCTCTCTTGGCATTTGGCCATCTTCACATCAGTAGTTACCAAGAAAGACTGACTCTGTCCTTGGTAAATCCAATCATGTGAGACCACTGGGACTGGGACTGGGACTGCCTCTGGGTGCCTGGCTTTTTGGATCCCAAGTTCAGAGAGTTCCATCACCAAGAAAGTGATGTAGGTCACTTCCTTCTGGAACTGAATGAGGTCACTGCCTAGGCAATCACTTTTTCCTAACATTTGCTTCCAAGTGTCCCAATAGATGGAGGCTGCCCCTACTTCCTGTGACACTTTCACAAGTTAGAATGGTATATCAAACATAGCACCCGGAAGCAGCTCTCCACACAGGCCTGGTTTGGTCCATCTTCTCTATATTAAGAAGAGAGAGATTGCTTCAGACACACCCATTCATCCTGACCAGGTTGTTTGTCGTGGAAGATGACTTTTGCTCTCTCAGGTCCTTCATAGCTTCCTCTATCTTCCCCTGGGTTCATTTCTGCATGGACCTTTGAGGTTCTCAGCAGGTGGAAGGTCTCTTATGTTCCTGTATTGTAAGACCAACTCTGTCCCTGCTCTTCTGTAAAGTTAGATGGAGGGCAAAGAGTATGGTTAGGGTTAATAACATGTTTGATTTGGGTTAGGAATCATTCTGCTGGATGAATAATGGTATTGGGAACCTGCGATATTTGTAAGTATATATAGAGGTGAAATATATGTATGAAAACAGAAATCTAGGTAAGATTTGAAGCCCAGAAGGGCATTGGATCCTTGATTGGGATACTTAGCTTTGAATTATGTTCTGCACATGTGTCTCAGATAAATCTATACACAATGGTATAGGACCTTGTACTTGGATGATTGAATGTCGAAGAGAACATTCAGTCTAAAAAGGATAGTTGGTAGGATTAGGAAGATAGTTGGTAGAATTAGAAAAAAAGAGTGAGTATAGGATTTGAAAAAAAAGTTCTTTAGCAATAGGGTTTCAGGTAGAGAGAAAATGTAAATGTCAGCACATGTGAAGAGTTGGTCACAATGATGAATTGGGGAAAATATGTAGGAAAGCAGATATCAATAGAGACATAGGAAATCAGGGAAATGATAAAGTGATTGATTGGATTAGACATTTTCAGCAGGCTTGAAGTTGAATATATAATCTTAGGAAGAAACACATATGTAGTCACCAATAGGATTGACATTTGAGAGCATTAGCCAACCTGGACACTGGTGATTTTTATAATCCATACTCATATTCCATTTAGGCTTTGGTACAATCGTAAGTGTGACTTTGCATTTTCTTGCCAGAATATTACTGTGATAAAATGTATATGTAGATCAGGTGACATGAGTATTTCTTGCACCATTTCTGGGAGCAATATTTTGAAGAGGTATAAATTAGTATTGGGGGCACAAATAGGTGTACCATGTGTGTATGAATATAGAGAGAATGATTGAATAGACCATACTGTGAATAAATAATATAACTTGTTCCAACTTTACAAATTGGAATAAATTTATATCTCAAAATACATAGCAAATCTTATATTGATATACATACATTCATTCCAACCAGTTATACATCTAATGGTAATATTAGGGTTGTAGTTTATCATAAATTCTGTGTGAGTTTTGCTTCAAAATTGATTATGGAAATCGAAAATAATGTATTTGGAAAGAAGTCTCATGAAATGAGCAGTCAAAAACAAGTAGGAATATATGTGTTCTGAAGCAGGAAGTGATTGAATGTGTTACAAATGTCTTTAAATTTGTGAACTTGTGGATGAAATGTACATTTTATGATGTACAAAAACTGAAGAAATAGAAATGTACCAGTGTTGAATAAAATTGAACGTCAAAATACACATCATGTCCCATAGGAATCTAGTAGCATTGATGTTAAAGTGGGTCAGTTACTGTAGAAATATAAGGATTTGTTTGCACCATTCACTGAAGTAAGTTTTCAGTACTAGAAAACAAATATGTATTTCAGGTGGATGAATGTTTCTGAAAATAATCTTATGAAAAGTTGATTATAAAACCACATACATGAACATTAGTGAATTTAGGGAGTGTATAATAAGACACATGTATTTCATATTTTGAAAAATCTAGAGTATATATATATATATATATATATATATATATATATATATATATATATATATATACACACACACAAATACATTGGAAAGTAGAAAATATATGCCAATCAAAATTCATCATGAAATATATATCATCCACAGATCCAAAAATATTAATTTTACTGAACATGGATTTATGTATAATGTTGCTCAACTAAAAAGCTCACTCATAGTTTGAATTTTCAGTTCCAAAAGCATTTAGGAGGAGTGATTTCTTCTCATACTTTGTATCTGCCAAGTTAGCCACCTCACAAAAATGTACATGTATTCCAGGTAGGATTTTGTATGTGCATATAAAAATACATGTGCTGAATTGGCTACAGAAAATGGGAGACAGGAATTCACATGTGTGTTAACTTTAAAAACACATGGAGAACAATTTCAAGAAAAAAATTGACAAGATTTATAACTCCTACCCTATATCATGGAAAAGGCAAGACCAACTATTCACCATGCCTCCTCTGAACTGCTTGCATTTCTATTCTGTTTGGGTTATTTTTCTCCATCATATTAGGATTAGTAGTCAGAGTCTAGTAGGGTATGGGTTAGTGTCAGAGTTTCAGTATTTCGAATGAAAAATTGCAAAATGTATCCAATGTGTATGTAAATATGTGCTACACAAAAATCTTCCCACTCTTATCCAGAACAATGTCTTGACAATACCTTCGCCCCAAGTAAGAAACAATTAGAGGAAAAGAGTTAGAAATTCCGTGAATACATATCTGGAATGGAAAACAATCAGGAGTTCACAATCTTGGAAGTGGTAGAGGAGTTTTCAAAAGTAAGGAACAGGGTAAACACTCCACAAAAATGGAATTCTGCTGGCCTAGAGACTTCTTGGGAAACTCTCTGTGAGGTTGGGCACTTGAAATATATGTTGTTGTCAGGAGCTTTAGCTTCCTTTCTAGTGAGACCATAAAAGCTGGGTCTGCATCTATGTGACCTGGTGGACATTGTTTCTTTTTTTCCCAATGAACATGAGGCAGCATTGCTGAATTCTCCCTTTGTAGGTAAACTGTGGCCCCTGGGGGCTAAATGTCTCCCCATGTGGACTGTGAAGCCATATGGTCATCCTCTATTTTCGTGGTGTTTTTTGCTGCTGCACTGGAAGTTTGGTACTTGCTTCACGAAATACAAGGAGTTTAAATGGAACACAGTACGGGAGGGAGTTCTGTCACGTGTGGTGAGTCAGGGTCTGCTGGAGAATACAAGAACCAGGCTTCTATCCCACATAGCTTGCCCCCTTGACTATAGCAACCTGATTTTGAACAGCGTCCTGAAACCTCTCCATATAACAAGATGCCTTTACATATAAGGGTCTGCTGGTTTGACCATGTCAGTGACAAGCCATTTGGAAGCCAATGGCAGATCCACATGGCCCCACCACAGATGTTTTATCACACACCTGCCCACCATTGCTCTAGGCCCACTACTCAGCAGGATCCAACTTTCTGGCATCTCTGTTAAACACCATTTTAATGAAAACCAGTCAATCAAGGCACTGTCTGGTATACTCATTGTTGGAAAAAGTATAAACGGCAGCCATACCCCAGAGAAAAACCCCAACATGGCGCCTAAGGACTTCTTCTTCCTACCTTCTTCTTTTCTGAAGTGGCGCGAAAAGTTCCCGCCGGGTGAACTCTCCCACTGGTGCCAATTTCAAATCTCGCTGGCGGGGAACCTTAGCCCCAATGAGAACTAACTCCTGGGCTCCGGATCTGATATCTGAAAGAACTTGCCAATAAACGGGTTGCCTGCCATTTATCTAAGTCCTTTCATCTCCTCCTTAGTTCTATATAAGCACACAGCTTTTTGCAATAAAATTGGAATTCTCCCGGCGAAGTGCCTTTGAGTGGGGAGTTCTTTCATTTTGGTGCCCCGTTTGAGGATACGGGTGAGCTCTTTCCAACAAGAGCCCCGTCCCCCGTTCCGCCCAGACACTCCGTCCTGGTCCGCTCTTTTCAGACGCCAGCTTCCTGCACTCACCACTGATCTGATGTATGTAAGCTTCCCCTGACCCCGGCTCGCCAACTTCCTTCGGGCTACCGCTAGTTTTGTGACCCTGATCGTCCAGCACACTCTAGACGCCCGGTAGGGGAGAGGGAATTCCTCCCATCAAGACCTTTGCTGGTCACAGTGGACCCTCTAGTGATCCGTTTCCCTTTGGGGCATGAGGGTTCTGAGTTTACACTAGAGGCTCTGTGGTTTTTCCTCCTTTGCTGCCACTGCTGCTGCCGGCTAGATTTGCTGTTTCCTGCAGGGCTGCTGTGTCTGGCTGAAGCTGCCTCTCTGCTCAGGGAAAACTGAACTCCCGTCCTAGAACTGCATTCTGCTGGAGCTGGAGTTCTGTTTTCATTACTGACTTCTTCAGCTGCGTTCGAAAACTTTCCTGACGTCAGGTTGCCCATGGCTCCAAACCCATTGGGTCTTCCAGATCGCACTTCACTGGTGACGACCAGGTAGTACCCTCTGTATTTCCTCACGACAGCTGGTCATTTTGGGGACACCCACGTGACCCCCATTCGCCCTGAATTTCCTGGAAGCCGTTCCAGCTCGGGTTTTCTCTTTGTCTCTCTCGCTTACTCTTATTCTCTCTCTCTCTCTCTCTCTCTCTCTCTCTCTCTCTCTCTCTCTCTCTCTCTTCCATCTCTCCCTGTGACAATGGGCACCTCTTCATCTGTACCTGAAGCCTCACCTCTCAAATGTTTAATAAAAAATCTGGCCACACTCTCCCTCACACCAGACATCAAGCCCAAACTTTTAATTAAATTCTGTACACAAGATTGGCCTCCATATCCACTGGATAATGGCAATCATTGGCCTCCAGAAGGCTCCTTAGATCCAAACCTCCCCTGGGACCTTTTTAACTACTGCCAGCGTCTGGAAAAGTGGACGGAGATTCCCTGCATTGAAGGTATTAGCCTTCCCACACAGCACCTTGTCTCTGCTCCTCCTGCCCTCCCCGTCAGGTCCTCCTTGCTTGCAATCCCCTCTCTTTCCCTACTTCTACTTCTGACTTCACAGATTCTTCCTCATTCAACCCAGCAGATGAACCCCCACCTTCTTCCCAGCCCCATCTGCCCCTTCTCTTCTGCAATACCCTCCTCATCCTCTGCCTGATTCCATGGATCCTCAGCCTTCCATTTTATCCCCCTCCCCTCCGTCCTCTTCTGCCTGCTCCACTTCCTCCTCTTCCAAAGAGACACTCCCTTCCCCTCCCTCTCCTTCCTGTCCTCCGCCTGCCTCTCTCAGTCCTCCTTTTACCAGGTCTAAAGGACTCCTTCCCACCCCTAAGACAATCGCACCCCTTCGTGAGGTAGCTGGTCCTGAGGGTGTCATCAGAGTCCACGTGCCCTTCTCCAGGTCAGACATTACTCAGCTAGAGAGCAAGTTAGGCTCAATCACCACTAAACCCACCACTTACATTCAGGAGTTTCAATGGGTCCTGCAAGCATATAGCCTCACTCATCATGCCATATACATGCTCTTGGCCAATACACTTCTCCCCGAGGAAAGGCAATGGGTCTGGGAGCTAGCCCAAGCCCATGCTGATGAAAATCATAGGACCAATCCTGACCACCCCACGGGCTCTCATGCTGTCCCAGAGCAGGAACCCTATGGGATTACAACACCCCTGAAGGCTTACAGACTCATGACCTTTTTACATCCTGCCTCTTGGCGGGCCTGAAAAAGGCGACCCACAATGCTGTTAACTTTAAAAAGGTGCAGGAGGTCATTCAAAGGAAGGAGGAAACACCTTCAGAATTCCTGGATAGACTAACCAAGGCCCTTCAACACTGCACGTAACTCGACCCAGAAACCCCTGATGGCCGTCATCTCTTAATGACATATGTTCTGGCCCAAAAATACTCTGACATTAAAGCCAAGCTTAAAAAGCTTGAACAGGGCCCTGCTACTCCTCAGACCGAAATCCTCGCTGTCTCTTTAAAGGTTTTTCATGGTAGAGAGGATGAAAGTGAATGTCGTAGGAAGAGAGCTGAAAATGCCAAATTCCAAATGTTGGCCCAGGTCATTCAGAGAAGGCCATCACCACGCCGTCCCAATGTGACACCCCCTGGAGCTTGCTTCAAATGTGGTAAGGATTGTCCTTCGCCGAGAACACCCTACAACCCCTGCCCAACATGCCATCAAAGGAGACACTGGGGGGAAGACTGCCCAACAACCCGGAAGGGAGGTTGGTCAGCCACCCGGCAACCCCAGCCTCTCCTGGGCTTGGCAGAGGAGGAATGATGGAGCCCTGGGCCTTCCCTCCAGATTATTACCATCAAGAATCAAGAACCTAGGGTCACCTTCCTGGTGGATGGACGCTTCATTACCTTCCTTTTGGATACTGGTGCCACTTTTTCGGTCTTGAGGGAGTATTGGGGTTCTACCACACCCTCAAAAACTCCTATTGTCGTGGTAGGAGGTAAACATATTTTCCCTCAAAATCCCTTTTGTCCTTCACTCACTCCTTTCTCGTTATGAGCCATTGCCCCATTCCCCTTCTGGAAAGGGACATACTCTCACTATTAAAAGTCACCATTCACATATCACCCCACACCTCTCCTACCTCTCATTTCCTCATGATGTTCCTAGGGGCAGATACACCTCCTCCATGCACTCTCCCACGACTATCTAAACCAGTTAACCCTGAGTTTTGGGACACAACTACACCCTTTATGGCTAAATGCAGTCCTTTTCATATTGTCTTACTGGAGCCTTCAAGATATATTAGTCAACCATGATATCCACTCACAACCACAGCCTTCCTCGGATTAGAAGCCATCATCCAGGATTTATAATTAAAGGGGTATCTTAGGCCTACACACTCTCTTTTCAACACCCCCATTCTGGCAGTTAAGAAACCTAACGTGTCCTACAGGCTGGTTCTAGACCTTCCCCTTGTCTACTCCTCTGTGGTCCCCATCCACCCGCTAGTGTCCAACCCTTACACCCTCCTCTCTCAGATCCCTGCCACTACTACCCACTTCTTGGTTCTAAATTTGAAACATGCATTCTTTTCTATTCCCTTGTTCTCAGAATCTCAGGATATCTTTGCTTTTACTTGCACTGACTCTCACACCCGCCATTCTCATCAGCTTACCTGGACTGTCCTCCCACAGTGATTCAGGGATAGCACCCATCTCTTTGGCCAAGTTCTTGCCCAGGACCTCACATCCTTTCACCCGACCTGTCCTGACTCTACTCTCCTTCAATATGTCGATGACCTTCTTCTATGTAGTCCCTCTGGGAACACTCTCAATCCCACACTGCACAGCTTCTTAATTTCCTAGCAGACAAGGGAAATAGGAAGTCTCCCCACAAGGCCCAGGTTTCCCAGTCTTCTGTCACCTTTCTTGGTTTTTGCCTTACACCCAGAAAAAAGGAAATAACACTGGATAGGAGGCAACTCCTCTCTGATCTTCCAGTGCCCCATACAAAAGCCAAAATACTATTATTCCTAGGACTAGCAGGTTATTTTAGGGCCTGGATCCCAAATTATTCTCTTCTATACAAATCCTGTATGAACTAGCAAAGGGACCCCCTAGTGAATCTCTTGCCTCCTCCCCAAACTACCACTTGCGCAGGCTTCAGCAACTTGTCTTAAAGGCACTTGCCCTTCACCTTCCTGATCTTTCAAGACCATTTCATGTATATGTCCATGAAAAAGGGAGGCAAGAACTTGGGGTCTTAGGTCAAAACTATGGGCCTACATTTGCACCTGTGGCATATTTGTCCAAGCAAATTGACCCTACCATCCGTGAGTGGGCCCCTTGCTTAAGAGCTCTGACGGCTGGACAAATTTTACACAAAGAAGCCTCTAAGCTTACTTTTGGGGCCCCTTTAACTATCCACTCCCCACATCACTTGAAGGATCTTTTAGCTTATAAGGGCTTTCAAACCCTTCCTCCATCCAGAGTTCTGTCACTCCTCACTTCCTTTCTGGAAAACCCTAACATTACTTTCCTCCCCTGCTCTGCACAGAACCCTGCCTCACTGCTCTCAATGACTCCCACGTCTAACACACCAACTCATAATTGGTTGGAAACCTTAGATGATTTCCTCCCCTGTCATTCTTCCATTTCTGAGAGACTACTAGCCAAGCCTGACCTTATCTGGTTTACTGATGGCAGTTCCTTTAGGCAGAATTGCACTCATTACTTTGGATACACTGTAGTTTCAGCCACTGAGATTAAGAGGCCAAAGCTCTGCCTTCAGGAACTACCAACCAGCAGTCTGAACTTATAGTATCCACTCGTGCCTGCCTTCTAGCACAAGGAAAATCCCTAACCCTTTATACTGATTCAAAATATGTCTTCCATATCTTATCCCATGCTGCAATATGAAAGGAGCGAGGCCTACTTACCACCAAAGGTAATGTGATCACTAATTCGGCTCTTATAACCAATCTGATAAAGGCCTCCCACTTACCCACCCAGGTGGGAGTTGTCCATTGTAGGTCTAATTAGAAGGACGTCTCTCTTATCACTGAGGGCAATGCCAAAGCTGACCAGGCGGAACAAATGGCTGCTACCACTTCCAATGATGGACCCCCTGGGGGACATATAATGGCCACTTTAGACAGCTCATCTGAAGCCCCTACTTCTTCCAGTAAGAACAAGGATCTCTTCAAGTTCCTTCATACTCTATTCCTTTCCAATTCTCAGTCTTTGACCCTCTTTTTACAGAGCTTCTTCTCGCTCACCCTCTCTGACAAAGCCATGCTACAGAATATAGCCTCTAATTGTCAGATCTGTCAGTGGACCAACACTTATACTCCTTTAAGGCCCAAACCTTTTCCTTCCCACCAAGCCCGGGGACACATTCCCACTGCTGACTGGCAGGTAGACTTCACCAACATGCTCACAGTATGGCGCACTAAATACCTCCTTGTCTTTGTGGACACTTTCTCTGGTTGGATTGAGGCATTTCCCACTTCCAATAAAACGGCTTCCACTGTAGCTTTAATCTTACTGACAGACATCATCCCCAGGTTTGGTATGCCCACTTCTCTACAATATGACAATGGCCCTGAGTTTATTTCTAGAATCACACAAAAGGTCTCTCAAGCTCTCTCCTTCAAGTGGCATTTCCACTGTCCATATTATCCACAAGCTTCAGGGAAAGTGGAAAGGGTAAATTGTACTCTAAAGGAAGTCCTTACCAAAATGACAATGGAATTAAACTTAGACTGGGTCAAACTCCTTCCCTTGGATTTGCTTCGAATCAGAGCTCTCCCTAAAAACCATCTTTACTGTCTCCCTTTGAGATAATATATGGAAGACCTCTTATACCCCCTGGGTTGGTCATTTCACAAGGACCTCTCACCCGAGATTTGTCTTTGCCTCTTTTGTATCATCTCCGCTCGGAACTCTGGAAATATCAGGACTGGCTTCATCCGGACCCAGTGTCCTCTCCAAACACTCCTCCCTTAACACCTGGGAGTCTAGTATATTATAATACCCCAGAGGAGAAAGGGACTCTTGCCCCAAAATGGGAAGGCCCCTATCCTGTCATTCTCTGTACCCCCACTGCCGCCAAACTCTCCTTACCAGACAACCATCTAACTCCCTGGATTCACATTTCTAGGTTGAAGCCATATCACCAGGAGGCCCCACCTGCTGACGACAGGACCAACCCAGAGGAACTCCAAGAATCACCTCCTGAACCTCCCATTAACTCCTGCTCTCCACACTCATCTCACCCATTTAAGTTGCGGCTCACACGGTGTTCCATGCAGCCCAATTCCTCTTAAAAAAGTCACAATGGGCTCTCTCAACACCCTAATCTTCTGTAACTGCTTGTTTTTTGTGCTCTGCTTATTTTCTGTGCTCTATCGGGACTGGTCTTTACCCTCCTCTCCTACCATGTATTTATTCACTCTTCAGGAACGATACTCAGAACATGGCATGTAGAAGGTCCGTGCAGTGGATGCAACTACTTCCTTCATCGACAACTGCACCTCTATTTCCCTAAAATTGTCACCTTCAAGGACCTTCGTCCCTGGTAGCTGGAACTGGCTTTTCATTTGCTTCCTTTTTGATCAAACAAAAGACTATTGTCATTGGTGGCCTGAGATATATAATGGGTGCCCCTATTGGTCATGCAGGTTCCATGATGAACATGGTAGCTATTCTTACCACTCACTTTGTTACCCTAAAGTGTGGACTTCTAGTTACCTAAAGTGGGATAAAGTCTCTTTATCTGATAACAATGGATGGTATACTTTAGATATACCTGACCCCAAGGCCAAACGTTGGGACTATGTTGAGTTTGCTGTCTATGCTCGGACAACCTCAGCCAGACCCACAGGGTGGATGACAGTTGGCCGCACCCTGATTATGCCACCTAAGGCAACCATCCAGGTAGTTGAACACATTAAGGAGTCAGAATCAAAACTTTTAGATCTTATCCATAGCTCATCCACAAAGGATTCAGACCCTTCAACCCCCTCAGGTCCCCCTGACACATGGCTCAATTTGTTACACCAATCTCTTCGATTATTAAACTCCACCCCTCTTTTTGTGCCTCCTTCTCAGTGCTTTCTCTGTGCTTCACTTAGTCCCATTAGCGGCAGGAAATATTTCAGCAAAAACCTACAATTTCTCTAAGAAAGGACAACCCCTACATGTGACACGTATCCGACTGTGGGAAAGTTATTTCACCAATACTTTATTTGCTTTCATCTGTTTCCACCTGCCAATAATGAATCCTTTACCCATTTGTTCCTTGAGCTTAAGCACCCAATCGAGCCCTGCATTTATGCAACCTGGACATTTCCTCTGGTGTAATGGGTCTTTAAGTACCTCAACGATCAATGTCTCTGGCACCTGTTTCTTGGTTACTGTAGTTCCTCAGCTGTCTTTGTATACTCCCACCGAATTCCGACAGTTGGCCCTACCTTCCTGAACCCGTAGGGCAGTCTTTCTGCCGGTTCTGGTAGGCCTCACTTTAACAACCTCAGTGGCGGGTCTCGGATTCTCTGGTGGAGCTATAGGTCATGCTCTATGGGCATTCAAAGACCTGCAACAAAAACTGCAGGAAGCACTCGATACCACTGCTGAGTCTCTGGGCTCCTTGCAGCGCCAGGTTACTTCATTGGCACAAGTGGCTTTACAGAACCAAAGGGCAATTGATCTTCTCACTGCAGAAAAAGTGGGTACATGCCTATTCCTCAGAGAGGAATGTTGCTCTTATGTTAATGAATCTGGGCTGATAGAAAAAAATGTTGTTAAATTGCAGAAATTATTGACCAAATTGCTCAAACCTAGCTCCTCCAATCCCATAACAGGGTTCTTCCAATCCTATCTTGCCATGTACTTACTACCTATCTTGGGGCCCCTTATTGGGATGCTCCCTTTTTTTGCTCTCTTGCCATGCATAATGAAGTTCCTTCAAACCCAACTGCAAAAAATTTCTAATCAAAATTTCAACCAGCTTTTGCTTAGGCACTACCATCCTCTGATGACCGATGAACCCCTAACATCTCCAAGAGAACAGTTCACTCAGTGATGAAGCTCACTACCAGGCACGATGGAATGCAACGTACATCAGACAGCGGGAGGCAACGAGCTTGGAGAACCTCTCAAGCTGCCATCCTGGATTCATGAGTCTTTATGACCTTCTAAGCTTCCTCATGGCCCTTGGCCTCTTCTATGTCAGTCCCCCAACATGGAACTTCTGCCAAAAATTGACCTTTGCTTTAATTTTTATCTTCATTCTGTTTTTATTCGCTCTGATCTTCTTCAAGTGCTGGTGACGCCATGACCAGGCAACGCTTCCAGTATTTCCTAGAGTCTCTGTTACAGGACCAGTAGCTGATACCAACAATCTCCTCTCCAGGACTGGTTTCATGCCATCGACAACTTGTGGCATCAGGGAACTTTCATAGACTTTACCCCTACTGAAGTAGCTATCTATACCACTGGCTTTTATTTCTGGCTGCCATGATATCCCCAGACCTGGCCCCCGAGCATTTGTCCACTTTTCTTTCTAGGCCCCACAGCACCCCCACACAGCAGGCAGCAGCCAGAAATGACAAAAAATGCCCCACTTTCTAAGAAAACAAAAAGGGAGGAATGTTAGGAAAAGTATAAATGGCAGCCATACCCCAGAGAAAAACCCCAACATGGCACCTAAGGACTTCTTCTTCGTACCTTCTTCTTTTCTGCAGTGGCGTTAAAAGTCCCTGCCCTTGTTAACTCTGCAGCCAGCGCCAATTTCAAATCTCACTGGTGGGGAACCTTAGCCCCAATGAGAATTAATTCCTGGGCTCCGGAGCTGATATCTGAAAAAACTTATTCTCAGAACATGAGACCAAATCACAAACCCACAACCACACCCACAAAGGCACCTCCTTTCCCCAAGTAGGTCTGTGACTATTCGGAGTGTTCTCTGACTGCTGGGCCATACTATGTTCCTCCGAAATGGCCTGTCTTGTCTCAGATCTGGTCTCCTTGGTCAACTCTGTGAAGTTGACAGGAACCAGTGGTGAGCCACTACCTTCTTTCTCAGGAAAGGCCCCTCTTCAGAGCTCTTCTGGCATTTGGACATCTTCAAATCAGTAGGTACCAAGAAAGACTGACCCTCTCCTTGGTAAATCCAAACAAGTGAGACAACTGGGACTGGGACTGGGACTGGCTCGGGGTGCCTGGCTTCCTGGATCCCAAGTTCAGAGAGTTCCAACACCAAGGAAGTGAGGTGAGGTCACTTCCTTCAGGAAATGAATGAGGTCACTGCCTTGGCAACCACTTTGTTTTAGCAGTTGCTTCTTATGGTCCCTTTAGATGGAGGCTGCCCCTACTTCCTGTGACCCTTTCATAAGTTAGAATGGGATATAATCCATAGGCTCTCAGGAACAGCTCTCCAAAAGGCCTGGTTTGGTCCGTCTCCTCTACATTAAGAAGACAAAGGCTGATTCAGACACCAAACTTCATCCTACCAGGTTGTTTTCCATGGAAGATGACTTTTGCTCTCTCAGGTCCTTCATAGCTGCCTACATCTTCTCCAGGAATCATTTCTGCACATACCTTTGAGGTTCTCATCAGGTGGAAGATCCCATACATTCCTGTATTGTAAGACCAACACTGTCATTGCTTTTCTGTAAAGTTAGATTGAGGGAACAGTGTATGGTTAGTGTTAATAACATTTTCAATTTTGATTAGGAACCATTCTGCTCGATGAACAATGGTATTGGGAACCTGTGATATTTATAAGAATATAGAGGTGAAATATATGAACGAAAAGAGAAATCTAAGTAAGATTTGAAGCCCAGAAGGTCATTGGGTTCTTGATTGGGATACTTAGCATTGAATTACGTTCTGCACAGATGTCTCAGATAAATCGATATACAATGGCATAGGACCTTGTACCTTGGATGATTGAATGTAGAAGAGAACATCCAGTCAAAAAGGGATAGTCAATAGGATTAGGAAGACAGTAGGTAGGTTTAGGAAGAAGAGTGAATATAGGATTTGGACCAAAGTTTTTTAGCAATAGGGTTTCGGTTAGAGAGTGAATGTTAGTGATAGCACATGTGAAGATTCAGTCACAATGATGAACTGGGGAAAATATGTAGGAAAGCAGATATCAATAGACACATTACAAAATCATTCAAAGTGTAAAGTGAGTGACAGCTTTAGACGTATTCAAAGGGTTGAGTTTGAATATATAATCTTTGGAAGAAACAAATATGTAGTCACCAATAGGATTTTCATTTGAGATCATTAGGCAACCTGGACATGGATGTTTTTAGTAATCCAGGATCACTTTCCATTTAGGTATGGTACAATCATAAGTGAGAACTTTGCTTTTTCTGTTCAGAATATTACTGTGATAAAATGTATATGTAGATCAGGTTACATGTATTTGTTCCACCATTTCTGGGAGCAATATTTTGAAGACGTATAAATTAGTATTGGGGGTACAAAGAGGTGTACCCTGTGTCTATGAATATAGAGATAATACATGAATAGACCATACTGTGAATAAATAATATAACTGGTTCCACTTTAAATAATGGATTGAATTGATATCTGTAACTAAGTAAGAAATCTTATATTGATATACAATCATTCTTTCCAACCACTTATACATTTAAAGGTAATATTAGGGTTATGGTTTATCATGACGGGTGTTTTGCTTCAAATATGATAAAGGAAATCGAAAATAATGTGTTTGGAAAGAAGTCTCATGAAAAGAGCAGTCAAGAAACATGGAGGAATACATGGGTTCTGAAGCAGGAAGTGATTTGAAGTTAAACAAATGCGTATAAATTTGCTAAACTGTGGATGAAATATTTATATATCCTCTGATGTGCATAAACTGAAGAAATAGTAATGTTCCAGTGTTGAATAAAAATGAACGTCAAAATGCACATCATGTCCCATAGGAATCTAATCTACTTGCATTGATGTTAAACTCGTGTCAGTTACTGTAGAAATATTATGATTTGGCTTTTTTTTTTGGTGTTATAATACAATTTATTTTAGTACTAGCATGCCACAGAATGTAGAGGAAGGAACAATGGATTATTATTATCATTGTGATAATTTAAGGTTTTATATCACATTAAGCTATAATATGGCATAATATATCTTATGAATTAGAGAAAAATTTTTTTAAAAAACCTATTATTTAAGGACCATATGCACTGACAATTTAAATGGCTTTCTCGTGATTTCAATTTCTATCAATTGTGTATTAATTGCCAAATATTTATTTTAGTACTTTTCATATTCATAATTGATATAAAGTCAATTGTTTAATTCTTCTTGTAAGTAGTTACTTATTACAGCAGGGACATTATTAATAATTCTAAATCTTTATAAGAAAAATGGTACAAAGTTATTTTCATGCAAAATTAAGAATAATTGCCTTCTCTGAATGTTTGATTGTTAATACATATAACAAAGAGCTTTTGATGAGTCTCTTCCGCAGTAAAACATAAAATGCAAAGATATAGTTGGGTATGTATGTCCAAATAAAGATAAGAAGAAATACACATTATTAGCTAGAAACAATTAAATAAAAGATGAAAAGAAAAATCCAATACATTGTACGAACTTGTCAGATGAGGTAGTATTCTGGAAGAATAGCCTAAGGCTAGACATGGTCCATGACAAAATATTAACTAAAAAAATGAAATATGAAAAATATAGGAAATGCTATGAATTTTTCATGAAGGTAGGTGAATTATCCTTTAATCTCATTTTATGTGCATTTTCAAAAGCCAAATTTCTGGTAAAATAAATTTGTGATAGTTACAACTACACAAAACAAAGTTTCTGCTTGGCAAAATGAATGCATCTCAACCCTTTTTTAGCTGATTTCTTCCAACTCAATTTTAAACCTTTATTTATTTATTAATTTTTATTGGTTGTTCAAAACATTACAAAGCTCATGATATATCATCTTTGATACATTTTTCTCATTTGGTTTATGAACTCCCATTTTTTCCCCAAATAAGAATTGCAGAAACACATTGCTTACACATTCACATTTTTACATAATGGCATATTAGTGACTGTTGTATTCTTCTACCTTTCCTATCCCCTACTATCCCCCCTCCCCTGCCCTCCCATCTTCCCTCTCTACCTCATGTGCTGTTGTTTAATTCTCTCCATTATTTCCGCCCCATTTCCCCTCACAACCTATTATGTGTAATTTTGTGTATCATTGAGGGTATTCTACCATTTCCATATGCTTTCTCTTCTCTCTCCCTTTCTCTCCCCCCACACGTCTTTGTATAATGTTAATCTTTTCCTCATGCTCTTCCTCCCTTTCTGTTCTTAGTTGCTCTCTTTATATCAAAGAAGACATTTGGCATTTGTTTTTTTAGGGATTGGCTAGCTTTGCTTAGCATATTCTGCTCTAATGCCATACATTTCACTGCAAATTCTATGATTTTGTAATTTTTTAGTGCTGCGTAATACTCCATTGTGTGTAGATTCCACATTTTTTTTTAATCCATTCATCTATTGAAGGGCATCTAAGTTGGTTCCACAGTCTAGCTGTTGTGAATTGTCCCGCTATGATCATTGATGTGGCAGTATCCCAATAGTACGCTGTTTTAAGATCCTCAGGGAATAGTCCAAGAAGTGTGATAGCTTGGTCAAATGGTGGATCCATTCCCAGCTTTCCCAGGAATCTCCATACTGCTTTCCAAATTGGCTGCACCAATTTGCAGTCCCACCAGCAGTGTACAAGTGTCCCCTTTTCCCCACATCCTCGCCAACACTTACTGTTGTTTGACTTCCTAATGGCTGCCGATCTTACTGGAGTGAGATGGTATCCTAGGGTGGTTTTGATTTGCATTTCTCTGACTGCTAGAGATTGTGAGCATTTTTTCATGTACTTGTTGATTGATTGTATGTCCTCCTCTGTGAAGTGTCTGTTCAGGTCCTTGGCCCATTTGTTGATTGGGTTATTTGTTACCTTACTTTTTAATTTTTTGAGTTCTTTGTATATTTTGGATATTAGGGCTTTATCTGAAGTGAGAGGGGTAAAAATTTGTTCCCAGGATGTAGGTTCTCTATTTACCTCTCTTATTGTTTCTCTTGCTGAGAAAAAAAAAACTTTTAGTTTAAGTAAGTCCCATTAATTTATTCTTGTTATTAACTCTTGGGCTATGGGTGTCCTATTAAGGAATTTGGAGCCCGATCCCACAGTATGTAGATCGTAGCCAACTTTTTCTTGTATCAGATGCAGTGTCTCTGATTTGATATCTAGCTCCTTGATCCATCTTGAGTTAACTTCCTTGCTTGGCGAGAGAAAGGGATTCAGTGTCATTTTGTTGCATATCGATTTCCAATTTTTCTAGCACCATTTGTCCTTCGTATATTGCAGGTTTTTAGCCCCTTTTATCAAATATAAGAAAGTTGTAATTTTGTGGAATGGTTTCTGTGTCCTCTATTCTGTACCATTGGTCCACCTGCCTGTTTTGGTACCAGTACCATGCTGTTTTTGTTACTATTGCTTTGTAGTACAGTTTGAAGTCTGGTATCACTATACCTCCAGATTCAAACATCCTGCTTAGAATTGCTGTTGCTATTCTGGGTCTTTTGTTTTTCCATATGAATTTCATGATTGCTTTATCTTTTCTACAAGAAATGTCGTTGGGATTTTGATTGGCATCAATTTAAACCTGTAGAGAATTTGGGTAATATCGCCATTTTGATGATGCTAGTTCTGCCTATCCATGAATTGGGTATATTTTTCCATATTCTAAGATCTTCTTCTATCTCTTTATGTTTCTGTAGTTTTCATTTATAAATCTTTCACCTCTTTTGTTAGGTTGATTCCCAACTATATAATTGTTTTTCCAATTATCTTATTTTCTTTGAGGATATTTTGAATGGAGTGGTTTTCCTCATTTCCATTTCAGAAGTTTTGCTGCTGATATACAGGAATGCCTTTGATTTATGCGTGTTGATTGTATATCTTGCCACTTTGCTGAATTTATTTATTAACTCTAGCAGTTCCTCTGTAGACCCTTTTGTGTCTGTTAAATATATTATCATGTCATCCGCAAATAGCGATAATTTAAGTTCTTCTTTTCCTAGTTTTATGCCTTTAATTTCTTTTGTCTGTCTAATTGCTATGCCTAGTATTTCAAGAACTGAATTAAATAGAAGTGGTGATAGAGGGCATCCCTCTTGTTCCAGATTTTAGAGGGAATGCCTTCAGCTTTTCTCAATTTAGGATGATGCCAGCCTGAGGTTTAGCATATATAGCTTTTACAATCTTGAGGTAAGTTCCTGTTATCCCTAGTTTTTCTAGTGTTTTCAACATAAAGGTATGCTGAACTTTGTCGAATGTTTTTTCTGAATCTATCGATACGATCATATGGTTGTTGTCTTTAAGTCTATTGATGTGGTGAATAGCATTTATTGATTTCCGTATAATGAACCAGCCTTGCATCCCAGGGATGAATCCTACATGATCATGGTGCATAATTTTTTTGATATGCTTTTGTATTCGATTCACCAAGATTTTATTGAGAATTTTTGCATCCAAGTTTATTAGAGATATTGGTCTGTAGTTTTCTTTCTTTGAAGTGTCTTTGTCTGGTTTTGGGATCAGGGTGATATTGGCCTCATAGAATGAATTTGGAAGAGTTCCTTATTTTTCTATTTCTTGAAATAGCTTGGAAAGTATTGGTATTAATTCCTTTTTGAAGGTTTTGTAGATCTCTGCTGTATACCCATTCGGTCCATGGCTTTTTTTGGTTGGTAGTATTTTGATGGCTTCTTCTATTTCTTCCTTTGTTATTGGTCTGTTTAAATTGTGTGTGTCTTCCTGACTCAATCTGGGCAGATCGCATGACTTAAGAATTTATTGATATCTTCACTATCATCTATTTTATTGGAACATAGGGTTTCCATATACTTTCTAATTATCTTCTTATTTCTGTAGTGTCTGTTGTGATATTGCCTTTTTCATCCCGTATGTTAGTAATTTGAGTTCTCTCTTTTCTTCTCTTCCTTAGCATGGCTAAGGGCCTGCTCTCTCTTTTCTTCTCTTCCTTAGCATGGCTAAGGGCCTGCAGATCTTATTTATTTTTTCAAAGAACCAACTTTTAGTTTTATCAATATTTTCAATTTTTTTTTGTTTCAATTTCGTTGATTTCTGCTCTAATTTTAATTATTTCTTGTCTTCTACTACATTTGCTGTTGTTTTGCTCTTCCATTTCTAGGTTTTTGAGGCGTAGTGTGAGTTCATTTATTTGCTGATTTTTCTTTTTTTTTTGAGGAAAGAACTCCAAGAAATGAATTTCCCTCTTAAAACTGCTTTCATTGTGTCCCATAGATTCCAGTATGTTGTGTCTGTATTGTCATTTGTCTCTATGAATTTTTTTATCTCCTCCTTTATGTCTTCTGTAAACCATTGATCATTCAGTAGCATATTGTTCATTTTCCATGTGATGTAGGATTTTTCCTTCCTTCTTTTATCATTGATTTCCAGATTCATTCCATTATGATCAGATATTCTGCATGGTATTATCTCCACGACTTTATATTTACTAAGAATTGCCCTATGGCATAATATATGGTCTATCTTTGAGTAGGATCCATGTGCTGCTGAGAAGAACGTGTATCCACTTTTTGATGGTTGATATATTCTATATATGTCGGTGAAGTCTAGGTTACTGATTTTGCTGTTGAATTCTATAGTTTCTTTATTCAGTTTTTGTCTAGAGGATCTGTCTAATGGCTAGAGCGGTGTGTTGAAGTCACCCATAATTATGGTGTTGTAGTTTATTTGACTCTTGAACTTGAGGCGAGTTTGTTTTATGAGTGTTGCAGCTCAATTGTTTGGTGCATACAAATTGATAATGGTTATGCATTGTTGGTGCAAGGTTCCTTTTAACAGTATATAGTGTCCTTCTTTATCCCTTTTGATTAACGTAGGTTTGAACTTGATTTTATTCGATATGAGTATGGCCACTCCTGCTTGCTTCCGAGGGTCATGTGAGTGGTATGATTTTCCCCAAACTTTTAATTTCAGCCTCTGTATGTCTTTACCTATCATATGAGTCTCCTGAAGGCAGCATATTGTTGGATTTTTTTTTTTTTTTGATCAAGGTTACTAGCTTATGTCTCTTGATTGGTGAGTTTAGGCCATTAACATTTAAGGTTACAATTGAAATATGATTTCTACTTCCAGTCATGTTTGTTTGTTTGTTTGTTTATTTATTTATTTATTTATTTATTTATTTATTTATTTTGGTTAGTTTTTACTTTTTGGTTATTTTCCTCTCCCTTTACTGAGATACCTCCTGCTGCTAGTTTCAGGCATTACTTTTCAAATCCTCTTCTTGTAGTATTTTGCTCAAAATGCTTTGCACTGCTGGTGTTCTGGCTGTGAATTCTTTTAGCTTTTGTTTATCGTGAAAGACTTAAATTTCATTGTCAAATCTGAAGCTTAATTTTGCTGGATACAGTATTCTTGGTTGGAATCCATTATTTTTGAGCGTTTGAAATACTTTGTTCCAGGATCTTCTTGCTTTCAAAGTTTGTGATGAAAAAAATCAGTCGTTAACTTAATTGGTTTACCCCTGAATGTAACCTGCCTACTTTCTCTCGTAGCTTTTAATATTCTCTCTTTGTTCTGTATGTCCTTGTTCTGGCTATCTTCATAAATATTTGTCTTGGAGTTGGTCTATTATGGTTTTGAATGCTTGGGGTCCTGTAGGCTTCCAGGATTTGGCAATCCATTCCATCTTTCATCTCTGGGAAATTTTCTAGAATTATTTCATTTAATATGTTGTCCATTCCTTTGGTTTGAATCTCTATGCCTTTTTCTATCCCGATGACTCTCAAATTTGTTTTTTTTTATGACATCCCATATCTCTTGAATAGATTGCTCATTGGATTTAAGCATCTTTTCTGTGTTTACTCTATTCTTTTCAAGTTGATAAACTTTGTCTTCATTATCTGACGTTGTAACTTCTACTTGATCTAGTCTATTTGTAATACTCTTCGTTTGAGTTTTTAATTTGGTTTATACTTTCCTGCATTTCTAGGATTACTGTTTGATATTTCTTTTTAATGTCTCTATCTCCTGGTAAAGCTCATTCTTTGCCATTTGAATTTGTTTGTTTATTTGATTTTCAAAATATACTTTTATTGCTTGGACTTGCTGCCTCATGTCTTCTCTAATATTCCTTTCCATCTGAGTTAGGTATGCCTTGAGTTTTTTCCCTATCCCTATTTCTGATGCTTCACGGTCCTCCTTTAGAATTTAGTTGTCCTGCATTTTTTGCACACCTTTTTTTCCCTTGTTTTTTCATGATGTTCACGTTACTTTTCAGCTCAATTTGATTGCTGTGTTTCTGCTTTCTTCAATAGATTTGTTTTGGTTTTATATATCTCTGTTGTCTCTCTTTTGTGTTTGTAGACTATGCCTGCAAAAGTGGATTCCACTTGGAAGGAATTCCGACAGCTGAGCTCCAGTGATGTCACCTGTCTGCTATGGCGGGCCCCAGGCTCCTTGCCGGGGTGTTTGAATGGGGGGGTGGGACTGGACTGTCTCTGGTTGGTTTCACCTCCCGGTCGCTGGCGGGTGGGCGGTCTCCAGCCATCCAGTCGTGCAATCAGCGAATGGGCTGTCACCGGCGGGCGGGTGATCTCTAGCTGCCCAATTGCGCAGGCAGCCAGCGGGTGATTGATTGCTGGTGGGCAGGCGTTCTCCAGCCTCCTAGTCACGTGTGTCTGTCCTCTGGTCCCCTGGTTTCCTCTGCGAGTCCTGATTTCCCCTGCGACACCAGATTTCCCCTGAGTGATGCCTCTTGGCAGCTCAAACTGTACTCTTTGCCTGCCGTTCCTTGGTTGTGGAGGGTGTCTATTGGGAACACTGGCACTCTATTGTTTTGATTTTTTCCGCTTGCCCCACCCATTGTGCTGGCTAGAAAAATTTTGTTTTCACCGGTGATGGGACGGGAAGTTGAAGGTCAGGTGCCACTAGTTTTCCCCCCGTCTTTATGAAGGCTTTCTCTGGTAATCCCTCCCCCGGAAAGCCTAAGAGAGAATTTTTGCGAATTACCTGCTGTATGGGAGATAAGCTGAGTAATACACACCTGTTTTGTTGTTGCAATCTGTCGGAGAGTGGTGGTGGATACTTCAGCTCTCCAAGATGGTGGCCGTTGGTTTCCTGGGTGGAGTTTCGGTTGTGGGGGATAGAACTGTAACACTTTCTTCCCCATCTGAAATCCCGAACTCAGCCCCAGGCTCAGTGGTGGGTGAGCCAGCCGGATTCCACAGAATCCGCAGCAACGTTTCTCCCTGCATGCTGGTCGCTTCACGGTGGAGGCCCGCCGTCTGTAGCCACGGCATGGGCCGCACGGATCAGCCACCCCAGATCTTCGGTCGCATAGTTGGCTCTTGTTTGAGACTCAATTACAGGACCTCGGTGGTGGAAATCATTCTTCTAGGTTCCAGGCACACCCATTTTTCTGTAAGATCCTAACAAGATACTTTTTCGTCATTCTAACTCCTTATTCACATGTGAAGTTGCGCAGTACAAAGGGTGTGATGCACTCTATTCATGGCCATCTTGCAATGTCAAAATATTAGGATTTCTATGCACCATTTACTGAAGATAGTTTTCAGTACTAGTAAACCAAAATGTTATTTCAGGTGGATGAATATTTCTGAGAATAATCTTTTGAAAAGTAGATTATAAATCCACATACATGAATATGAATGAAATTTGGGAGTGCATAATAAGACAAATATATTTCATATTTTGAAAAATCTGGAGGATATATATATATATATATATATATATATATATATATATATATACAGACACACACAGAGAGACATTAAAAAGTAGCATTATATATGCCAATCGAAATTCATCATGAAATACATATCATCCACAGATTCAAAAATATTTATTTTACTGAACATGGATTTATGTATAATGCTATTTAAATAGGAGGATCACCCATAGGTTGAATTCTCAGTTCCAACAGCTTTTAGAAGGAGTGATATCTTCTCACAATTTCTATATGCCAAGTCAGCCACCTCACCAAAAATATACGTGTGATACCAGGTATGAATAAATATGTGCATATAAAACTACATGTGCTAAATAGGCTACAGAGAAAGGGAGACAGGAATTCACATATTTGTTAACTTTAAAAAAACATGGAGAATTCTTTCAACCAAATAATTGACTAGATTCATAACTCCTACCCTATATAATGCAAAAGGCAAGTCCAACTATACACGATGCCTCCTCTGAACTGCTTGTATTTCAATTCTGTTTGGGTTATTATTCTAGTCAGAGTTTAGTAGCATAGGGGTTAGTGTGAGGGATTCACTATTTTGACTGGAAAATTATAAAATGAATCCAATGTGTATACAAATATGTGCTACAAAAAATTGTTCCCACTGTCATCCAGAACAATGGCTTGACATTACCTAGTCCCCAAGTAAGACAAAATTAGAGGAGAAGATTTAGAAAATCTGTGAATACATATTTGAAATAGAGTATGCTAAGGAGTTTCCAAAAGTAAGGCACAGGGTAAACACTCCACAAACTGGAGCTCTTCTGGCCTAAAGACTTCTTGTGGAACTGCCTCTGAGGTTGGGCACTTGAAACATATGTTGTTGTCAAGTGCTTTAGCTTCCTTTCTAGTGAGACCAATAAAGGTGGGTCTGCATCTATGTGATCTGGAGGACATGGTTTATTATTTTCCACTGAACATGAGCAGCAGTGCTGAATTTGCTGTTTGTAGCTAAACTGTGGCCCCTGGGGTCTAAGTGTCTCCCCGTGTGGACTGTGAAGCCATTTTGTGATCCTAAAGTTTTCATGGTGTTTCTTGCGGCTTCACTGGGAGTTTGGTATTTGCTTCACAAAATACAAAGAGGTCAACAGTGTGTCAAGGGACACAGTGCTGGAGGGAGTTCTGTCACGTGTGGTGGGTCAGTTTCTGCAGGACAATGCACCAACCATGCTTCTATCCCACATAGCTTTCCCCATTGACCATAGCAACTTAATTCTGAAACTTTCCCTGAAACTTCTCAATATTACAAGATGCCTTTACATAGAAGGGACTGCTTGCTGCATCATGTCAGTCACAAGACATTTGGAAGCTAATGGCAGATCCACATGGCCCCACCACAAATGTTTTATCACACACCTGCCCACTACTGCTCTAGGCCAAGTACTCAGCAGGCTCCAATTTATTGGCATCTCTGTTCTACACCATTTTCATGAAACTCAGTCAATCAAGGCACTGTCTGGTATACTCATGATCAGCAACAGGACATCCAAAGGTTCTCCAGTGCCACCTGGTCATGGGAATTTCAAAAATTTCTTGGTATTTATCTAGCCATTTTTGAAAGATGAAGTTGGAGGCACTGTACGTTTCAAATCAATCCAGAACCATTAAATTTTGAGGAAGCTCATGTCAATGAAAGCTATGGAGAATTCTCACAGGCAAGGCTTCCCAAAGATTGGCTAAATGGTCACGTGAATCCAGGCCCATTGAGGTCTACAATGTGAGGTCCATGTGTGTTTTGACTCTCAACTATGGCTGCCAAGTCTTTCAGAATAAAATCATGTGATATCTTGGCTGTGATTCCCAGTGCTTTGTGGAAATACAACCTGGGCATACATCTCAGTTTCCAAGGACGACTCTCATGCGTGAACTCATAACATCCCAACACAATTCATGGCAATACATCTCTGAGGTCAGTTCCAGAACTCAGTCTCTTAGGGGAATCACACCAGAGTTCATGTCAAGGTGGACCCAGTCATCTCTTCCAACCACCACACAAATGACCACAATTAAAACCAACACACTCCCACATGGCCCTCATGATCTTTCATATAAACACTCTTCATAACCTCTGGTTGAATGTTTCTATGAGGGGTGCAGACCAAGACAGTCTCCAAAATAATCTCCCTTGCCCCTAATGTGCCTAAAAACAGGGTGGCTTGGACACCCTTCCTGTGAACCTGGTGTGATCACATAGGCCTGCTGTTAATACTTCTCTGCTTCTCCAATTTGAGGACTACTGACTGTGGGGTTTAGATTCTTTGTCTGAATTGGAGACATGAGGAAACCCAAGCTCCTACGGGCTAGCCTCTGCAGGGCTTTGAAGAAATTATTTGACCCAATGCATTCCTATTCTAACTTGATGTAGGTCTAGAACCTCACAAAGGAAGGGGAGAGACTTCATCCAGAATGACTGCTCTTTTGGCTATTTTGGTTTTGTATGCACACATGGGATCGTTCTTTAGATCCATCAGGTGCTGAGAATCTAAGCCTAAGCCTCACACAGGGCCAAAAGGCTGATTCAGACACATCCTTTCCAAAGGAATTAAGCAAAAAGCCTCAGGTGATGCCCATTCATTTCCATGTGAAAACAGTTTTTTTTTTCAGGCTTCAAAAAGGGGTGGCCTGAGGCAAAGACCTTTCAGACATTCAGGGCAGCAGAACAATTGGTAATTAAAAGGCCCAAAGCAGGGTTTCTCCACTGAGACTCTCCTGATCACACTGATACCTGAGTTTTCTGAGATGCTCGCCATTCCCTTCAGCTATCCAGTACATGGCGATGTCACAGGGCTTGGAAGTGGTACATATATTGGACACAAAACCATGAGCCTATTCTGGAGAGTGGCCAGAATTCAGGAAGAAAGCAGAAACTTTGAAAGATAGCAAGTGTTGCCCATCGATAAGGCAAGCTGAAATCCATTCATAAATTGGGCAGGATGAATGCTGGGAAGCTTTCAACTAGACAGGACATATCAATTGATGCATTCTCTTTTCTAATGTCTACAACCATGGACACCGTGGGATACACAGACATAGAAACACTCGCCTTGTCAAACGACTTACTCGAAACAGTCTACACCAAACCAAACATACCGACTTTCCTACCTATTCTGAGAACATGAGACAAATCCACAAACTCACACCCACACCCACAAAGGCACCTCCTTCCCCGAAGTAGGTCTGTGACTATCCAGAGTTTCTCTAATTGTGGACCATATTTTATTCCCACAAAATGGCCTGTCCTGTCTCAGATCTGGTCTCTTTGGTCAACATTTTGAACTACTGAGGAGCCAGCGGTGATCCAATACCTGCTTTCTCAGTAAAGGTGACTTTTCAGAGCTTTCTGGCATTTGGCCATCCTCACATCAGTAGGTACCAAGAAAGACTAAATCTGTCCTTGGTAAATCCAAGCAAGTGAGACCCCTGGGAGTGGGACTGGGACTGGATTTTGGTGACTGGCTTCCTGGATCCCAAGTTCAGAGAGTTCTGTCACCAAGGTTGTGAGGTGAGGTCACTTCCTTCAGAAAGTGAATAAGGTCACTGCCTTGGCAACCATGTTGTCCTAACAGTTGCTTCAAAGAGTCCCATGAAATGGAGGCTGCCCCTACTTTCTGTGACACTTTCACAACTTAGAATGGTATATCAACCATAGGCACCCAGGAAGAGCTCTCAACACAGGCCTGGTTGGGTCCTTCTTCTCTAAATTAAGAAGACAGAGGCTGATTCAGACACATTCCTTCATCCTGACCAAGTTTTTTACAATGAAAGATGACTTTTGCTCTCTCAGTTCCTACATAGCTGCCTACAACTTCTGCAGGGATCATTTTTGCATGGACCTTTGAGTTTCTCAGTAGTTGGAAGGAATCCTACATTTTTGTATTGTAAGACCATCTCTGTCCCTGCTCTTCTGTAAAGTTAGATTGAGGCAACAGTGTATGGTTAGGGTTAATAACAGGTTTGATTTGGGTTAGGAATCATTCAGCTGGATGAATAATGGTATTGATGACCTGCGATAATTACAAGAATATATAGGTAAAATATAAGTATGAAAACAGAAATCTATGTAAGATTTAAAACCCAGAAGTGTATTAGGACCTTGATTGTGATACTTAGCTTTGATTTATTTTCTGCACAGATGTCTCAGGTACATCGATATACAATTGCATTGGACCTTGTGCCTTGGATGATTGATTGTCAAAGATAACTTCCAGTCAAAAAGTGATAGTCGGTAAGATTAAGAAGATAGTCAGTAGTTTAGAAAGGAGAGTGAGTATAGAATTTGCACCAAATGTTCTTTAGCTATAGCTTTTCGGGTATAGAGTAAATGTAAATGTCAGCACATGTGAAGAGTCAGCCACAATGATGAACTGGGAAAAATATGTAGGAAAATAGATATCAATAGATACATTAGGAAATCTGGCAAAGTATAGTCGTTAGTGAAAAGTTAGTAAAATAGGTAGTTGTCTCTTCATGTTTTTCTGTATACTTAACTTCCCTCCCTGCCCTCCCCAAGGAAAGTATATAAGCCCTGTTTAAGCTGTTCTCAGGACTCTCTGCTCTATTGAAGTGAGCTCTGAGCCCCAGCATGCTGGCCACCAATAAACCCTTTGCTTTTGCATGAGACAGTTTCTTAGAGGTCTCTTCGCCTGACACTCATCCGACCTTTACATATGGAGGTTCCACCGAGTTCTGGCAGCAGCGGACGAGAGACCCCAACTGGCTCCTCAAGGGATTTGTAAGGCGCCTCTTTCTGGTGTCAGGTTTCAGGTTAGAGCTTGGCAAAATGGCTGTCAATGAAGAGTGTGAGCTCTCTCTCACGGTGGCTGACAGATGTGTCACAGAGCCACAGGCCACCACCCTGAGGGACACCCCAGAGGACTCTGAAAATCAAGGAACAATAGTCTCCTCAACTCAGTGATATTTTGTTTCAGATTCGGTATTGCCAGCCCATCAGGTATTGCCGGCTACTCAGTCCTCGTCTCAGTGTTGGACGTCCATTTCCTGTCTTTATTGTCTTGTCTTGTCTGTGTCATGTGTCATTGCTTTTACTGTTTGTGCATTTTTCATTATGGAACAGAGCACTTCAATGCCTCTGTCCCTGACCCTTGATCACTGGACCAAATTCGGCTTAAGGGCTCAGAATCTTTCTTTTTCAGTAAACCGCTGGACCTGGCAGACTCTCTGTGCCTCAGAGTGGCCCACCTTTGGATTCGGATGGCCCTTAGAAGGATTTTTCTACTTCTCACTAATTTAAAAAGTCAGAGATATTGTCTTTCAGGAAGGGCCACTTAGCCATCCAGATCAAAAGCCATATATCTTAACCTGGCATTACCTCTGCAAATCTCCTCCATGGGTGAAGCCTTTCTTTGCCCCTGCCCCCGCTCCTAATCCTTCCCCCACGATCTCTCAAACCCTCTGCTCCTCCTCCTCCTCCACCCTCTTTTCTGCCTAAGTCACAAGATTTAACTCTACTGCACTCTCATCCCTCTCCTTATCCCTTGCCCTGGTCTCCCAACCCCCAACACCCTCTAAGAGATTCCCCTGCTGCTGACTCAGCCTCTCCGCCATTGGAGGAAGCTAAGCCAGCCCAGCACCCTCCAGAAAACTCCCCCGCGGCACACACAGCCCCTCCTCCCCTGGAGGAACCTGGCCCGGCTAAAGGAACTCACCATCAATGAAAGATTGAAAACCCTGGAACTCCCGTGATGCTCCCCCTCCGTCCCTATGTGCCAATGATTGATGATGGCCATGGGGAAAAATTGCAAGCCTACCAGTATTGGCCTTTCTCCTCTTCAGACCTATATAACTGGAAAAATAACAATCCCCCCTTTTAAGAGGACCCCACTCGTGTCTCAGGTGTGGTTGATTCATAGATGTTTTCACACCAGCCTACTTGGAATGACTGCCAACAACACCTAGGGACTCTCTTCATGACAGAGGAACAAAAGAGAATCCTCTTGGAAGCTAGAAAAAAATATCCTCGGACCAGATGGTTGACTGACACCACTTCCCAACATATTCAACCCGGCTTTCCCTAGAATCGACAAAACTGGGACCCCAACACCTTTGAAGGTAGGGAGCATCTGTCCACTTATCTCCGGGCTCTAATAGCGGGTATCTTAGTGGCTGCTAGGCGACCAACTAATTTGGCCAAGGTAATAGAGTTTATTCAAGGGCCTGATGTATCTCCCTCTATGTTTCTAGAGAGAATTATGGAGGCATATAGGAGATATACTCCTTTTGATACTCAGGCAGAGGCTCAAAAGGCATCTGTCATGATGGCCTTTATTGGGCAAGCTGCCATGGATATTTAAAGAAAGTTACAACACTTAGATGGATTACAAGATATGACTTTGAGAGATTTAGTCAGAGAAGCCAAAAACGTATACTATACGAGAGAAACTGAGGAAGATAAGGAAGCAAAGGGTGGATAAAAGAAACAAAAGACAGACTAAGGAATTGACTCAGGTCCTGGTCACAACAACAAATAGGCCAGAAATAAGAAACATGGAGACAGGAAGGGATACCTGGGCCCAAACTAGAGGCCACCCCTGGCCTCAGATCAATGTGCCTATTGTAAAGAAAAAGGACACTGGGCCAAAGAGAGCCCTAGAAAGAGACAGCCACGCCAGCCAGCCATTTTGACTCTGCAAGATGACTAAGAAAGTTGGGGATCAGATCCCCTCCCCGAGCTCAGGTTAACTTTTGAAGTGGAGGGCACCCCAGTAAACATTGAAGTGGATACAGGGGCAATATACTCAGCCATTAAGGCTCCATTTTGCCCTCTATCAAATAAAAGGTCTCTAATTCAAGGGGCTAATTGCAGTAAATATCGGGCTTGGACAACTAAGAGGACCTGGGACCAGGGGAAAGGAAAAATCCATCACTCCTTCCATGTAATCCCAGAATGCCCGGCCCCATTGATGGGCAGAGTTCTGCTCACCAAGCTCCGGGCCAAAATAACTTTTAACCCTGAAGGCCCCCAAGTGGAATATATATATATACACAAAACACAAACACAGACAATGAAAAGTAGCAATATATATGCCAATCGAAATTCTTCATGAAATATATATCATCCACTGATGCAAAAATATTAATTTTACTTAGCATGGATTTATGTATAATGTTTTTTTTTTACTAGGAGGCTCCCCCATAGGTTGAATTTTCAGTTCCAACAGCGTTTAGGAGAAGTGATCTCTTCTCACAATTTGAATCTGCTAAGTCAGCCACCTCACAAGAATATACGTGTGATACCACGTAGGATTCTATATGTGCATATAAAATACATGTGGCAAGTAGGCTACAGAGAAAGGGAGACAGGTATTCACATATTTTTTAACTTTAAAAACACATGGAGAACTATTTCATTTAAAAATTAGCTAGATTTATAACACCTACCCTAGATCATGCAAAAGGCAACTCCAACTATACACCATGCCTCCTCTGAACTGCTTGTATTTCTATTCTATTTGGGTTATTTTTCTCCATCATATTAGGATTAGTAGTCATATTCTAGTAGGGTATGGGTTAGTGCCAGGTGTCCCGGCCGGCAGGACACATCAACGTGGGCATCGAACATAGTTGGGAAGGAATGAAGGGACAAAAGACAGGACAGATGACACCCAGACAGGAGTTCTGATCAAGCTGCAAACTTTTATTGTTCTCACAGGGTGTTTATATGCTGCTGATGGGAAAGCTCTCTTATCGGCAGTTGCTGGATGTCTTCACAGGGTTAGATAACCTCAGGATATTTCAGGAAGACAGATGGCGACAGGATGTCTCAGGGAGATAGATGGTTGTGGGATATCTCCCAGGCAGGATGTCTCCCAGGGGGCTGTTTCTTGTAAGTGTCAGGCTATTTTTTGAAGGAGAACTTCCTTTTAGCCCCTGACATCTCCCCCTTATATAAAATATTTGACCTACCTTACCGGCCATGTTTTTAGGGGGGGGGTTAGAGGCTCTGTTTCTCTAGGAGGCCTTAGAATATCTCCTGATCTGAGCGAGCATCTTTACTAGCAGATTTCGTGGTGGCCTTGGCATGTTTTTGGAGGAGATGGCCTTGAAGCGGAAGCATGCCAACCGCCATGCACCAGAGCATGTCACTCACAGGTCTTGTGTTTGGGGATCCGTGGATCCATCCTTTTGCAATCCTTCCTGCACCCTCCGATATTGTGGCCTAACGTCCTCACTCCATGGGTGCGTCTTCCCCCAAGCCGAAGGGCCCATGTAGACGAACCCTTATGGCAAGGGCAGAAGATGGTTTGTCAGAGCTGTTACTTATAGTTTTATGTAAGAAAGAGAGATTTGTGGGGATGTAAACTTAAGAAATAAGCCTGTCAGAAGGGTAGAACATCCTTTTAAAAGTTGACAGCGTGGTCTTCCATCTCCAGATGATGATAGTGGATTTGTAGGGGCTTAGAGGCCATAATATTAATGTGTTCTTTAATAAATTGTACCACACTGTTTGTAATGCAGGGTCCTATGGTCACCATTAAACGTAAACCCAACAAAGGGCCTAATAGGGGAAGAAGGTAGGGTAGAAATCCATTAAGCTTTGTCCAGAGGGGATTTTCAAATAGTTCCCTTCATCTCTTTTCTAGATCTTCTTGAAGCTGCTTAAATTTAGTGCATACTATGACTGATTTATTGGCATAAAAGCAGCATCGTTCCCCTAAGGCCAATCAAATATCTCCCTGGTTAGCAGTCAGCAAATCTAAGCCTCGTCTGTTTTGAAGGAACACTTTTGCCAGGAAGTCTATTTGGTCCTACAAATCTTTAATGGTTTCTGATAGAGTTTGTACATCATTTTAAGTTGTTGAGACAGGCGATGGTAAGGGTGTATTGCCGTGCCTAAGCCAGTGTACCTGTGCCCACAGCAGCTGTTATTCCAAGGCTGGCAATAAGTGATAAGGCCTGTATCGCCCGCCTCTGTCTTTTGACTAAGGTGTCTAGGCTAGAGGTTCGTCTCCTGGGACAATAGTTATATCAGGGAGTAATAAGGCAAGAACACAGCCACTGTTCCAATTCGCTGGAAGCCTGGGGAAGGCCACATTTCCTCCACACATAACAACTGTGCCATTGGGGGGACAAAGAGATGGGATGGGTGAGGAATAATTTTGTTCTGTTGAGCAATTTCCAAAGGAAGCAATTCCAAAATCCATATCATAGGTATTATTCTGCATCACGCCTAAAAGACATAATGTAAAAGTGCCTATAGGCTGTACTTTAAAGGGAAATCCGGGTTGGCATGTATTATCATTGTCCATAGTAGAATTAATAGGAACTGCCATAGGCATGCTTGCCCCTGTTGTCATGCAGAGCCAGCAATTACCAGCAAGGGTGGGGTTGGAATTATTAAGGAAGGAGAAGGTAGTTTGCAAAATATCTAATGTATTGGTATCTAAACCTGGGAACTGGGATTTCGGCTACATTAAGGGATGATATGTGAGCTCAGGGATTTGGGGTTTCAAAAGTTTGATTATCTGAGGATGCTTGACTGCATCAGTGGGTCCTCTACCATCAGAGACCCCTGTAGGGTCCTTAATGGGCCAGTAGGAAGTTTTTCCGACAGTGCCTTGGCACCCAGCTGACTGTAGCTTGGTGTATTTGCCTTCTCCTCCCTGGTCAAAGAGAACGGGGGTATAATGAATAGTGGTCCACCCTGCTTCATGAGTTTTAGTTAGGGAGGCTTCAAAAAATTATTCTCCCTGCTTGTTAACACAAATTGAGGCCGACACAAAACAAGAGACATGCATCTCCTGGGTATGCGTACGGGTTGCAGAACAATTTTGGAGAGCTTTACTTGTACTAGGGGGAATAATCTTTGGCTTGTTAACACATACCCATTTAGGCTGATGAACTCCTCTGAATTTATGGTCAACCTCGGAACGGAGGTAAGCCACCTTAGTCATGCAGTCAGCAGTCTGGTTCCAACTAGTGGGAGCCTGAGTCCAAGATCCTCCCTTGCCTTCACGGGGGGAGGGGGGGGAAGGTACTCCATGATGTTGGAAGGTGGAGGGCCCAGGCCTCCGTGCACAAACCTGTTCAGCAGAAGTGCCTTAAGCAGGATCCTCACACAGATTGTTGGATGGATCCGAAAAAGGGGAAAATTTGTACTCAGGGAGAGGGCCTCCGTCCCCGGTTTGAGGTAAGTCATTAACCTGTTTAACCAGGCATTCTGGTAACCATCTTGGGGCTGCTAGCTCTTGGTCCAAAACACAAGCTGAGCCACATTCCCAGATGAGGACAGGATGTGGGCATTTCTATTTATTTGTAAGGGGATTTCGCCACATAACAGGTGGCTGATCAGAATTGGAAAAGGGATGCCAGTGTGTGTCTGCAGCCGAAAGGCCTTCACTGTCTAGGGTAAGAAAAGAAAGGGCAAATAATGCATGGTTAAGGCAATGCCTGTGAGTGGTAAATACAAGGGCGGAAGCCTTAAGGCGGGATAGCCAAGTCTTTAAGGTAAGGTGGAACATTCCACAATGCCTTGGCCCTGAGGTTTGTATTGAATTCCAGTAGGATGACAAAATTGCAAGGTAGCACAAAACTGTTTAAACTTGGCACTGGTATATGGAGGACAATTATCTGTTTTAATATGTATTGGTTTACCCATTATGGAAAAGGCTGAAACAAGATGAGAAAGGATATCTTTGGTAGCCTCTCCAGAATGTGGTGATGCAAAAATAAAGCTGCTGAAGTTATCGATAGAAACGTGTATATATTTGGTTTTTCCAAATTCAGGAAAATGAGTAACATCCATTTGCCAAACCTGATTTGGCAGTAATCCTCGGGGGTTAACTCCCAAGTGTTGAATGGGGAGGGAGAGAGCGCAAGCAGGGCATTCTTTTACTATTTCTCGTTTCTGTTGCCTGGTAATTTTACAAAGTAATCGAAGGCTCTGGGAATTTAGTTGGTGAAGATTGTTTAGCTCCGTGGCCTATTGAATGGAGCCAACAAAAATTTGAAAGATGGTAGGAGTTGCTGCATCAGCTTGAGCATTACCTGTGTTAGAGGGTCGGAAAGATCAGAGTGTGCCCTGATGTGTCCTAAGAAAAATGGGTGTTGTCTGGCCTGAATTAGCTGCTGAAGCTGGTGAAACAGAAAGGCCGCATTGGAAGAAGCTTTAATCGCGGGTGAAATCTCCAGCAGGGGCACAGAATGAGCAATGTAGGCACTGTCTGTATGAATATTAACAGGATTATCACAAAATGTTATAAAAACTTGTGTTATGGCAAACAATTTCACAAACTGTGCTGAATGATAGACAGTATCAAAGGTTGTAGGCTGGTTATTGACAACAAAGACCGCACAGCCATTACTGGAACCGTCTGTAAAGACAGTAAGGGCTTGGAACTGGGAGCCTTTTGAGTAATTTTGGGAAAAATAAATGGATGTATCTGGACAAAATGTAAAAGGGTGTCATTGGGGACGTGGTTATCAATTGTTCCCAAATGGCCTGATTGGGCAATACCCCATTCATCCCCTCTCTGTAGTAAAAATTGGGTTTGGTCATTAGTATATGGAATTAAAATATTATCAGGGTCTTTGCCAAAATGTTGTCGAGAAAGCAAATGACCTTTAATAATAATAGAAGCTACCTGAGCAAGATAAACGGTAATAAACTTGGAGGATGTGGTGGATAAATGGACCCAAAGCAAGGGGAAGCCTTTATTTTTAAAATATGGATATCACTGCCAAAATTTTCCTGAGGGTATATGAGGAGTGTGTAAAAGAACCAGAACCAGAGGAAGGTTATAAGAAATTTGTGTAACAAACTGTTTGGCAATGGCCTCTGTGACTTGGTTTAATGCCTGTCATGCCTCGGGAGTAAGCTTTTGAGGGGAGGAAGGGTAGGAATCACCTCTCAAAATATCATTAAGGGGCAAAAGTACACAAGTGGATAATTATAAATATCTTCTTAGCCATTGAATATCTCCCAGTAATTTTTGAGAATCATTAAGGGTGTGAAGATGGTTCACACGCAGTTGTATTTTATGAATTTGGATCTGATTATCTTGAAGTTTAAGGCCCAAATAGGTATAAGGGTCCTGTGTTTAAACCTTATCAGGAGCTATCCGTAGTCTCAAGGTAGTGAGGGTTTTCTAAAGGTCCAAGTAACAATTATTAAGGTCATGGTAATTAGGTGCAGCAATTAAAAATTCATCCATATTATGTAAAACATAAAATTGTGGTCATCACTCTCTCACAGGGTCTACTGCTTGAACAACTTATATTTAGCAAAGACTAGGGCTGTTGGCCATACCTTGGGGAAGAACCTTCCATTGAAATCTCTGCATAGGGCCGTGGAAATTAATGCAAGGGAGACTAAAGGCAAAATAGGGTCTATCCTCAGGATGTAAAGGAATGGTAAAAAAGCAAACTTTTAAGTCAATAACCATTTTTACAATAGTTTTGGGAATAGCCATTGGTGTGGGAATTCGAGACAGTAGTGCTCCCATCAGGCACATAACTTTATTACTGGCACACAAATATTGTAAAAGATGCCGCTTGTCTGATTTTTTCTTGATAACAAAAATAGGAGTAATCCATGGTGAGGTTGAGGGCTCTACATGGCCGGCTGCCAGCTGTTCCTGCACTAACATGGAGGCAGCCTCCAATTTTTTGGGGGGGTAAGGGGCCACTGATCCACCCACACAAGAGTCTGAGTCTCCCAAATAATTTTATCTGCATGGGGTACAGGAGGGTCAGGAACCGACACTAAAAATCAGAATACCCAAGTCCATATGTATTTGTTTTTTTATGGGTTTTATAGTCCCCACCAGTCCTTGTCTCAGTCTCACAAGGCCTGTACCAGGGACAAAATTTATACGAAGCATTTGATGAGTCATCATGGAATTGGGACTGGCAAGAATGACTTCCATTTGACTCAAAATATCTCGGCCCCATAGGTTAACAGGGAGGTCAGGAACAATGAAAGGAGTGACAGTCACCTTATTACCCTCTTTATCAGTAAAGCTAAGAGCCCTAGAACTGACATGGGGATTTTTTGACTCTTAACCCTTTTAGGTCATTCAAGGATGGGGTGATGGGCCAACCTGATGGCCAGTATTTGTGAGAAATAATTGTGGCATCAGCTCCAGTATCTAGAATTCCTTGGAATTCCTTTTTTTCAATAAGTAAGGTAAGGGTGGGTCTATTGTGAGAAATGGGCTGAACCCAATATACATCAGAGGAGCCGAGGGAGGCTGTCCCCCATTTTATGTTTGGGCGGTGGAAGTGCCTCCTGAATCCAAGGGAAGGAATATTAATTGTGCAAGTCTTGTTCCTGCTGGGATGGCCGCAACTCCATTAATAGCTGTTGCTAGTATTTTTATTTCTCCAGTGAAATCATTATCATTAATGCCAGGGAAGACCTGAACACCATTTAAGGTAGCAGAGACTCTTCCAAGAATAAGGGCACTCGTATGAGATGAAGGGGGACCCATAATTCTAGTGGGTATTATCTGGTGCCCTTGCATTGAGTCTAATATTGTATCGGTGGTGGCACAGAGGTCCAATCCTGCGCTGCCTGGGGTGGCTAGTTGGAGGGAGGCAATTGTGGGGAAGAATTTTGTGGTAGGTTTGGAGTTTGGTAGGGAATAAACCTTATTGCCCCTGGTTTTGTCCTGGGGGAGGTCGTGGCCAGGGGCTGGCCCCGCAGGGTTTTCCTGAGAAGCAGGAAGAAATAGGCTGTCTGAGGCCATTTGTCTTAGATCTACACTTACTGGCCCAGTGATGACATTTACCACATCTAGAACAAAGGGTAGCTGGGGGCGGTTTAGCCCCAGTTTGAGGAGACGATATTCCTACGCTTTGTTTGTCTTTCAGACACTTGCGTGCAAAATGGCCAGGTTGTTTACAAGTAAAGCAAGTACATGAGCCAGGATTGTGAAAGGCCTTGATAAAGGGGGCATGTAGGGCGAGACCCATGGCATGGGCTGCACCCACCCCTGCACAGAGTCTAATAAAGTCCGAAAGTTTCCCTTTTTCCTTATGTGGTCGAAGAACATCCTGACATGCCAGGTTGGCGTTTTCTAAGGCAAGATGTTTTACAAAAGTTCTTTTGCTTTCGCTTGGTCCAAGCAAGCATTCTGCAGCTAGGTTAAGCCGGGGAACAAGGTTTCTATAAGGGTCGTTGGGTCCTTGTCAAATTTTTGCCAAAGAAGTGGTAGCCGAGCCAGTTTGAAGGAGGCATCTCCAAGCATGTAAGCAAGCCATCTGAATCTGCGCCAAAATTCCAGCAGGGAAACGTGCCTATTTAGTTTTAGTGTCAAATGGCGCATAGCCCACTAGCTTAACATAAGTTCAGGATTTAGAGGAGGCCTTAGTTAATTTTTTTTGAGCAGTTTCCTGACAGTGCTCCTCGAAATCTGCATTCCATAACAGGAAATCTCCGGCACTGAGGGTAGCTCGGTCTAAAAATTTCCAATCATTGGGAGTAAGCCATTGTGCGCTGTGGCTTTCTAATAAAGTCAACTTGTAGGGCACAGTGGGGCCATTGTGAGCACAAGTCTTTTTATGTTTTTCAAGAAAACGCAGGCTTAATTTTTTTGTAGACACTCTGGGTTCCTTCCTGCCTAGGGGTGAACTCCTCATCCTCTGAGTCCTGATCTCCTTGATCCATTTCCCCCACTTCCTCCTCTTGATCCTCGTCTAAGTCTTTGACCTCAGCCTGGGCAGGCTTATCTATCTGACTGCGGGTGACTGGGAAGGCGAGAACAGGCTGATGGAGTGGCTTAGCCTTTGTATTAGACCGCCGTGGGCCAGTTTGCATTGACTCCGTGCCTAAGGCTAATGAACAGAGCTCAGAGTCTAGGGATCTTAATTCTTTTAAAAGTTTGATCTGTTCCCGTCTATGTTGGAGAGACTCTCACAAGGGAGCCAGGCTAGGCAAGGGAAGTGGGGAAAAATATCTGGGTTGCATTTTGCTCCTGAAAGGCTGGAGCACAAAAGGCAGGAGGGATATAGGAGGTAGGTAGATGTGTAAGTCCTATAGGCTGTGGCAGGGTCCTGAGAGGTGGCGCATCTTCTGAATTGTAGCTTGCTGCTTCCTTCTCCAAGGTAGCCTCCGTCCCAGGGGTCAATGTGTCTCTGGGATTTAAAACTCGATAAAGGTGTTTGGTAACCATTGGAGCCTTATTCATTAGGGTGGTATTTTGAGGGGGACTAGGAAGGTTCCCAGGGTCCTGGGGAGACTGAGAAGGGTCAATGTCTATACTAACTGATGGGCATGCCGTGGGGAGACGAGAGGTGTTTTGCATAGTCTCTTCTCCAATCCTGACAAGTTGTAAGGTACCATTGTCAAAGGGTGAACTTTTAAGAATTTCATTAATTAAGTTCCAGTAAGAAAAGGTGGGAACTGGCACTTTTTCTGGGCCAAAGGTTTCATAATAATCTTTTAAACAGTCTCTTACTCTAAGCCATCTTTTGCCATCAATGGTCACTTCAATGTGAAACCATGTACACAATTCTCCTATGTATTAGAAGAAAAATTTTAAGTCCTTTTTCTTAACACGCACCCCTCATGTCTTGAAGGACTCCTTGAGGCCTGACAAAAACAAATCATGTGACGAAACTGCTTGTCCCATGGTGGGTCACTCACCGTGCGTCATCCCCACTCTCCTCCTGGATCTGTCTCTTTGTGGTGTCTGCTGAGGCAATCGCGAGCTCCACTTGATGAAGTCTTCCAGGAGGACGGGGTTCCCAATCAGTCAAAGGCTCGAGCCCCAGTCAGTGGGTGCCAGTAGTCACGGCTGGAAAGACACATCAACAGGGGCAGCGAACCTAGATGCGGAGGAATGAAGGGACAGGAGTGAAGGGACAGCAAGACAGGAGTTCTGATCAAGCTGCAAACTTTTATTTTTCACACAGGGGCATTTATATGCTGGAGATGGGAAAGCTCTCTTATCCAAAGTTCCTGGATGTCTTCACAAGGTGAGATAAACTCAGGATGTTTCAGGAATACAGATGGCAACAGGATGTCTCAGAGACACAGTTGGCTACAGGATGTCTCCCAGACAGGATGTCTCCATGGGGGCTGTTTCTTGTAAGTGTCAGGCTATTCTTTGAAGGTGAATTCCTTCTATGCCTGACAGTCAGGGATTCAGTATTTCAAATGGAAAATTGGAAAAAGAATCCAATGTGTATTCAGAACAATGCCTTGACATTACCTTCATCCCATGTAAGACACAATTAGAGGAGAAGAGTTAGAAAATCTGTGAATACACATCTGGAATGGAAAATGCTCAGGAGTTCACAACCTTGGAGGTGGTATAGGAGTTTCCAAAAGTCAGAGACAGGGTAAAAACACCACAAACATGGAGCTCTGCCGGCCTAAATATTTCTTGAGAAACTTCATCTGAGGTTGTTTTTAGGAGCTTTAGCTTCCTTTATAGTGAGACGATCAAAGCTGGGTCAGCATCTATGTGACCTAGAGGACATTGTTTCTTATTTTCCAATGAACATGAGGCAGCAGTGCTGAATTCTCTCTTTGTAGGGAAACTGTGGCCACTGGTGGCTAAGTGTCTCCCAGGGTGGAATGTGAAGCCATTGGTCATCCTCCAATTTTTGTGGTGTTTCTTGCAGCTGCACTGGGAGTTTGATATTTGCTTCACAAAATACAAGAAGTTCAACTGGGACACAGTGATGGAGGGAGTTCTGTCACGTGTGGTGGGTAAGGGTCTGCAGGAGAATGCACCAACAAGGCTTCTATCCCACATAGCTTGCCCTCTTGACCATAGCAATCTGATTGTAAACATTGCCCTGAATCCTCTCCATATAACAAGATGCCTTTACATACAAGGATCTGGGGCTTGTACCATGTCAGTCACAAACCATTTGGAAGCGAAGGGCAGATGCAGATGACCCGACCACAGATGTTTTAACACACACCAGCACACCACTGCTCTAGGCCGACTACTCAGCAGGCTCCAAATTACTGGCATCTCCGTTCTACACCATTTTCATGAAACCCAGTCAATCAAGGCACTGTCTGGTACACTGATGGTCATCAATAGGACATCCATAGGTTCTCCAGGTCCACCCGGTCATGGGAATGTCAAAAATTTAAAGGTATTTATCCAGCCATTTTTCAAGGGTGAAGTTGGAGGCACTGTGGGTTTCAATTCATTCAGGAATGATTAAATGGAGAGGAAGCTCATTTCAATGAAAGCTCTGGAGAACTATCACACGCAAGGCTTCCCAAAGACAGGCCAAAAGGTCCCATGAAGCCAGACCTATTGAGGTCTACAATTTGAGGTCCATATGTGTTTTGACTTGCAACTATGGCTGCCAAGTCTTTAAGAATAAAATCATGTGATATCCTTCCCAAGATTCCCAGTGCTCTGTGGAAAGCCAACCTGGGCATAGATCCCAGTTTCCAAGGGCGACTCTCATGCATGGCCTCCTAAAATCCCAACACAATACAAGGCAATACTTCTTTGAGGTAAGTTCCAGAACTCAGTCTCTAAGGAGAATCACACCAGTGTTCAAGCCCAGGTGGACCCAGTCATCTATTCCAAGCGCCACACAAATGACCGCAATTAAAATCAAGACACTCCCACATGGCCCTCATTTTCTTCCATATAGACACTCATCATAACCTCTGGCTGCAGGTTTCCATGAGGGGCACAGCCTAAGACAGTGTCCAAAATAAGCTCCCTTGCATCCATTTGCCTAAAGTCAGTGTGGCCGGGACATCCTTCCTGTGAACCAGGAGTGTTCAAAGAGGCCTGCCGTTAATATTGCTCTTATTCTCAATTTTGAGGCCTACTGACTGTGGTGTTTAGATTCTTTATGTTAATTGGAGTCATGAGAAAACCCAAGAACCTATGGTCTAGTGTCTGCAGGGCTTTGAAGAACTCATTTGACCCAAAGGATCCATATTCTCAATGATGGAAGTCAGAAACCTTACAGAGGAAGGCGAGAAACTTCATCCAAAATGACTGCTCTTTTGGCTTTTTGATTTGCATGCACACATGGGATTTTTCTTTAGATCCATCAGGTGCTGAGAATCTAAGCCACAGCCTCACACAGGGCCAAGAGGCTGATTCAGACACATCCCTTTCCAAAGCAATTAAGAAAGAGCCACAGGTAATGTTTATACATTTCCATTTGAAAACTGTTTTCTTCAGGCTTCAAAAAGGCATAGCCTGAGGCAAAGACCTTCCTGACATTCAGGGCAACAGAAGGATATGTAAGCAAAAGGCCCAAAGCGGGGTTTTTCCATTGAGACTTTCCTGGTCACACTGATATCTGAGTTTTCTGAGATGCTCATCATTTCCTTCAGCTCTCTAGTACATGGCCGTATCACAGAGCATGGAGGTGGTTCATATCTTGGACACAATACCATGAGCGTATTCTGGAGGTTGCCCATAATTCAGGTAGAGAACAGGAACTTAAGAAGATATTAGGTGTTGCCCATCCATTAGGCAAGCCGCAGACCATTCATAAATTGGGCAGAATGAATGCTGGGAAGATTTCTACTAGAAAGGACACATGTATTTATGCATTCTCTTTTCTATTGTCTACAACCATGGACACAGTGGGATACACAGATATAGAAAGACTAGCCTTGTCAAACGACTTACTAGAATCAGTTCACACCAAACCAAACAAACCGACTTTCTTACCTATTCTCAGAACATGAGACAAAACCACAAACCAATACCCACACCCACACCCACACAGACCCCCAATTACCTCTGTGACAATACGGAGTGTCGTTTGATGGTGGGCCATAAGAAATTCCCTCATAATGGGCTGTCCTGTCTCAGATCTAGTCTCTGTGGCCAACTTTGTGAATCTGTAAGGAGCCAGTGGTGAGCCACTATCTGCTTTCTCAGGAAAGGCCCCTCTTCAGACCTTCCTGGCATTTGGCCATCCTCACATAAGTAGGTACCAAGAAAGACTGACTCTGTCTTTGGTAAATCCGAAAAATTTTGACCACTGGGACTGTGACTGGGACTGGCTCTGGATGCCTGGCTTTCTGGATCCCAAGTTCAGAGAATTCCATCACCAAGGAAGTGAGGTGAGGTCACTTCCTTCAGGAACTGAATGAGTTCCATACCTTGGCAACCACTTTGTCCTAACAGTTGCTTCCAAGGGTCCCATGAGATGGAGGCTGCACCTACTTACTCTGACATTTTCACAAGTTAGAATGGTATAAAACCATAGGCACCCAGGAACAGCTCTCCACACAGGCCTGGTTTGCTGCATCTTCTTTACATTAAGAAGAGAGAGGCTGATTCTGACACAACCCTTCATCCTGACCAGGTTGTTTGCAATGAAAGATGACTTTTGCTCTCTGAGGTCCTTAATAGCTTCCTACATCTTCTCCAGGGATCATCTTTAATGACCTTTGAGGTTCTCAGCAGGTGAAAGATCCCTTAATTTCTGTCTTGTAAGACCAACTCTGTCCCTGCTCTTCTGTAAAGTTAGATTGAGGGAAGAGTGTATGGTTAGGGTTAATAACATGTTCAATCTGTGTTAGGAACTATTCTGCTGGATGAATAATGTTATTGGGAACCTACGATATTTATAAGAATATGTAGGTGAAATATATGTATGAAAACAGAAATCTAAGATTTGAAACCCTGAAGGGCATTGGGCCCTTCATTGGTATACTTAGTGTTGACTTACTTTCTGCACAGATGTCTCAGATAAATAAATATACAATGGCATAGGACCTTGTACATTGGATGATTGAATGTGGAAGAGAACATCCAGTCAAAAAGGGATAGTAGGTAAGATTAGGAAGATAGTTGGTAGGTTTTGGAAGGAGAGTGAGTATAGGATTTGGAAAAAAAAAACTTCTTTAGCAATAGGGTTTCTGTTAGAGGGTGAAGGTAAATGTCAGCACATATGAAGATTCAGTCACAATGATGAACTTTGGAAAATATGTAGGAAATCAGATAATAATAGAGACATTACAAAATCAGGGAAAGTACAAAGTGAGTGATAGGATTAGACATTTTGAACAGGGTTGAGTTTGAATATATAATCTTAGGAAGAAACAAATATGTAGTCACCAATAGGATTGACATTTGAGAGCATTAGGCAATGTGGACATGGATGTTTTTAGTAATCCCTGTTCACTTTCCTTTTAGGCTTTGGTACAATCATAAGTGTAACCTTTGCATTTTGTGTCCAGAATATTACTGTGATAAAATGTATATGTAGATGGCGTGACATTAGTATTTCTTTCAGCATTTCTGGGAGCAATGTTTTGAAGTCCTATAAATTAGTATTGGTGGTACAAAGAGGTGTACACTGTGTCTATGAATATAGAGATAGTGCATGAATAGACCACATTGTGAATCAATAATATAACTTGTCCCACTTTAAATAATAGATTGAATTCATATCTGAAAATATATAAGAAATCTTATATCGATATACCATCATTCATTCCAACCAGCAATACATCTAATGGTAATATTAGGGTTATGGTTTATCACGAAGTGTCTTTGAGTTTTGCTTCAAAAGTGATCATGGAAATCGAAAATAATGTGTTTGGAAAGAAGTCTCATGAAAAGACCCATCAAAAACATGGAGGAATACATGTGTTCTGTAGAATAAAGTGATTGAATGTGAACAAAATGCCTATAAATTTGCAAATTTTTGGATGAAATATATTTGCTATGATGAGCATAAACTGAAGAAATAGTAATGTACCAGTGTTGAATAAAATAAATGTCAAAATGCACAACATGTCCCATAGGAATCTACTTGTATTGATGTTAAACTGGTTCAGTTACTGTGGAAATATTAGGATTTGTATGCACCTTTCACTGAAGATAGTTTTCAGTACTAGGAAACAAATATGTATTTCAGGTGAATGAATAATTTTGAGAATACTCTTGTGAAAATTTGATTATAAATACACATACTTGAATATGAATGAGTTTAGGGAGTGTATAACAAGACATATATTTCATATTTTGAAAAATCTGGAGAGTGTGTATATATATATATATATATATATATATATATATATATATATATATATACATACACAAACACACAGACATTAAAAATAGCATAATATATTCCAATTGAAATTCACCATGAAATATATGTCATCTACAGATCCAAATGTATTTATTTTATTGAATATGGATTTATGTATAATGTTCTTAAACAAGGAAGCTCACTCATAGATTGAATTTTCAGTTCCAACAGCTTTTAGGAGGAGTGATCTCTTACAATTTGTATCTGCCAAGTCAGTCACCTCACAAGAATGTACGTGTGGTATCAGGTAAGATTCTATAATTGCATGTAAAAATACATGTGCTGAATAGGATACAGAGAAAGGGATGCCTTGACATTACAATCACGGAGACTAAGGCACAATTAGAGGAGAAGAGTTAGAAAATCTGTGAATAAATATCTGGAATGGAATATGCTCAGGAGTTCACAACCTTGACGACGGAAGAGGAGATTTCAAAAGTAAGGGACAGGGAAAACAGTCCACAAACATGGAGCTCTGGTTCCCTAAATCCTTCTTGAGAAACTCACTCTGAGTTTGGGCACTTGAAACATATGTTGTTGTCGGGAGATTTAGCTTCCATTGTAGTGAGACAATCAAAGCTGTGTCTGCATCTATGTTACCTCGAGGACATGGTTTCTTATTTTCCACTGAATATGTGGCAGCAGTGCTGAATTTTCTTTAGTAGGTAAACTGTGGCAACTGGGGGATAAGTGTATTCACATGTGGACTGTGAGGCCATTTGGTCATCCTCCACTTTTCGTCGTGTTTCTTGCTGCTGCACTGGGATTTTGGTATTTGCTTCATGATATACAAAGAATTCAACTGTTACCCGGTGCGTGAGTGAGTTCTGTCACTTTTGGTAGGTCAGGGTCTGCAGGAGAATGCACCAACCAGGCTTATATCCCACATGACTTGCCCCCTTGACCATAGCAATCTGATTCTAAACATTGCCCTGAATCCTGTCCATATAACAAGATGCCTTTACATACAAGGGTCTGCTGGCTGCACCATGTCAGTCACAAGTCATTTGGAAGCCAATGGAAGATCCACATCGCCCCACCACAGTTGTTTTATTGCACACCTGCCCAGCACTGCTGTAGGCCCACCTCTCAGCAGGCTCCAACTTCCTGGTATCTCTGTTCTGAACCATTTTTATGAAAACCAGTCAATCAAAGCACTGTCTTGTAATCTCATGATCAGCCACAGGATATCCAAAGATTCTCCAGTGCCACCTGGTCATGGGAAGTTTAAAAATTTCTTGGTATTTATCTACCCATTTTTCAAGGTTGAAGTTGGAGGCACTGTGTGTTTCGTTTCATTCTGGAACTATTAAATGGTTAGGAAGCTCATTTCAATGAAATCTCTGCAGAAGTCTCACAGGCAAGGCTTCCCAAACAGTGGCCAAATGATCACATGAATCCAGGCCCATTGGGATCTACATTGTGACATCCGTGTGTTTTGACTCTCATATATGGCTGCCAAGTCTTTCAGAATAAAATCATGTGGTAACCTGGCTGAGATTCCCAGTGCTCAGTGAACAGCCACCCTGGGCCTAGATCTCATTTTACAAGGGTGACTCTCATGTGAATCCTCCTAAAATCCCAACACAATTCATGGCAATACGTCTCTGAGGTGAGGTCCACAACTCAGTCTCTAAGGGGAATCACAACAGAGTTAAAGCCAAGGTGGACCCAGTCATCTATTCCAACGGCCACACATGACCACAATTAAAACCAAAACACTCCCACATGGCCCTCATCTTCTTCCATATGGACACTCATCATTACCTCTGGCTTGAGGTTTCCATGAGGGGCACAGCCCAAGACAGTGTCCAAAATAACCTCCATTGCCCCTCATTTGCCTAAAGTCAGGGTGTCCTGGACACTCGTCCGGGGAACCAGGAGTGATCAAATAGGCCTGCTATTAATATTGCTTTGCTCCTCCAATTTGAGGCCTACTGACTGTCAGGTATAGATTCTTTATGTGATTTGGATTCTGGAGAAAACCCAAGCACCTATGGGATAGCCTCTAAAGGGCTTTGAAGAACTCATTTGATCCAAAGGTTCCTATTCTCACTTGATGGAGGTGAGGAACCTTACAGGGGAAGGCGAGAGACTTCTTCCATAATGACTGCTCTTTTGGCCAATTTAGTTTTGGATGCAAACATGGGATTTTCTTTACATCCATCATGTGCTGAGAATCTAAGCCAAAGCCTAACACAGGACCTAGAGCCTGATTCAGACATATCCCTTTCCAATGCAATTAAGCAAAGAGTCACAGGTGATGCCCATTGATTTCCATTTGAAAACTGTTTTCTTTAGGCTTCCCAACGGGGTGGCCAGAGGCAAAGACCTTCCTGACATTGAGGGCAACAGAACAATAGGTAACCAAAGCAGTATTTCTCCACTGAAACTTTCCTGATTACACTGATATCTGAGTTTTCTGAGTTGCTCGCCATTCCCTTCAGCTATCCAGTACATAGCCATGTCACAGAGCTTGGTGGTGGTATACATCTTGGACACAAAACCATGAGCCTATTCTGGAAAGTGGCCAGAATTCAGAAAGAAAACAGGAACTTAGGAAGATATCGGGGGTTGCCCATCAATAATGCAAGCCACAGTCCATTCATAAATGGGAAGTATGAATCCGGGGGAGCTTTCTACTAGACAGGACACATCCATTGAAGCATTCTCTTTTCTAATGTCTACAACCCCTGACACAGTGGGATACACAGACCTAGAAACACTCGCCTTTTCAAACGACTTACTAGAATCAATTAACTCCAAACAAAACAAACTGCCTTTCTTACCTATTCTCAGAACATGAGACAAAACCACAAACACACACCCACACCCACAAATGCACCTCCTTCCCCCAAGTAGGTCTGTGACTATCCGCAGTGTCCTCTGAGTGGTGGGCCATACTATGTTTCCATGAAATGGCCTGTTCTGTCTCAGATCTGTTCTCCTTGTCCAACTCTGTGAAGTTGACAGGAGCCAGCGGTGAGCCACAACCTGGTTTCTCAGTAAAGGGCCCTCTTCAGAGCTTTACTGGCATTTGGCCATCCTCACATCAGTAGGTACCAAGAAAGACTGACTCTGTCCTTGGTAAATCCAAACAAGTGAGATCACTGGGACTGGGACTGGGACTGGCTGTGGGTGCCTGGCTTCCTGGACCACATGTTCAGAGATTTCGAACACCAAGGAAGTGAGGTGACGTCACTTCCTTCAGGAACTGAATGAGGTCACTGCCTTGGCAAACACATTGTCCTAATTGTTGCTTCCAAGGCCCCATGAGATGGAGGCTGCCCCTACTTCCTGTGACACTTTCACAAGTTAGAATGGTATATCATCCATAGGCACTCCAGAGCAGCTCTCCACACTGGCCTGTTTTGGTGCATCTTCTCTACATTAAGAAGAGAGAAGCAGATTCAGACACAACCCTTCATCCTGACCAGGTTGTTGGCCATGGAAGGTGACTCTTACTCTCTCAGGTCCTTCATAGCTGCCTACATCTTCTACAGGGATCATTTCTGCATGGACGTTTGAGGTTCTCAGCGGGTGGAAGATCCCCTAAATTCCTGTATTGTAAGACCAACTCTTTCCCTGCTCTTCTGTAAAGTTAGATTGAGGGAACAGTGTATGGTTAGGGTTAATAACATGTTCGATTTGGGTTAGGAATTGTTCTGCTGTATGAATAATGTTATTGGGAACCTGCGATATTTATAAGACTATAGAAGTGAAATATAAGTATGAAAACAGAAATGTTCTAAGGTTGTATGGTAATTCTAGGCTTAAAATAAAAACATGTTGGAGATTTATGTGTGTCATTTGTGTTGTATAATTGGACTTGTTATCAAAAAGATATGTACAGTTACATGTTACTTTTTACCCTTAGATAAAATTTAAAAGTATTTTTAAGTTAATGAGAGCCTAATCTCTGTGAAGGTTTTATTGTAAAACACAAAGGTAAAATGCCCATTCATTTCCATGTGAAAACTGTTTTCTTCAGGCTTCAGGAAGGAGTAGCCTGAGGAAAAGATGTTCCTGATATTCAGGGCAACATAACAATAGGTAATCAAAAGGCCCAAAGCAGGGTTTCTCCACTTAGACTTTACTGGTCACACTGATATCAGAGTTTTCTGAGATGCATTCCCTTCAGCTATCCAGTACATGGCCATGTCACAGAGCTTGGAAGTGGTACATATCTTGTACATAAAACCATGAGCCTATTTTGGAGAGTGGCCAGAATTCAGGAAGGATACAGGAACGTAAGAAAATAATAGGTGTTGCCCAATGATAAGGCAAGCCACAGTCCATTTATAAAATGGGCAGGATGAATGCTTGGAAGTTTTCTCTTTGACAGGACACACCCATTGAGGCATTCTCTTTTCTAATGTCTACAACCATGGACACAGTGGGATACACAGACATAGAAACACTCGCCTTGTCAAAGGACTAACTAGAAACAGTTCACTCCAAACCAAACAAACCCCCTTTCCTAACTATTCTCAGAACATGAGAAAAAACCACAAACCCACTCAAACACCCACGAAGTCACCTCCTTCCCCCAAGTAGGTCTGAAACTATCCAGAGTGTCCTCTGACTGGAGGGCAATACTATGTTCCCCAGAAATGGCCTGTCCTGTCTCAGATCTGGTCTCCTGGGTCAACTCTGTGAAGTTGTCAGGAGACAGCAGTGAGCCTCTAACTTCTTTCTCTGGAAGGGCCCCTCTTCAGAACTTTCCTGGCATTTGGCCATCCTCACATCACTAGGTACCACAAAAGACAGACTCTGTCCTTGGTAAATCCAAACAAGTGAGACCACTGTGACTGGAGCTTGGACTGGGTCTGGATGCCTGGCTTCCTGGAACCCAAATTCGGAGAGTTCCATCAACAAGGATGTGAGGTGAGGTCACTTCCTTCAGCAACTGAATGTGGTCACTGCATTTCCAACCACTTTGTCCTAACATTTGCTTCCTAGGGTCTCATAATATGGAGGATGCGCCTACTTCCTGTGACACTTTCACAAGTTCGAATGGTATAGAAACAATAGGCACCTGGGAACAGCTCTCCACACAGGTCTAGTTTGGTCAATCTTCCCTACATTAAGAAGAGAGAGGATGATTCAGACACATGCTTTTAACCTGACCGGGTTGTTTGCCATGGAAGATGACGTTTGCTCTCTCAGGCCTTTCATAGCTGCCTGCATCTTCTCCAGGGATCATATCTGCATGGACCTTTGAGGTTGTCAACAGGTGGAAGGTTCCCTACACCCCTGTATTGTAAGACCAACTCTGTCCCTGCTCTTCTGTAAAGTTGGATTGAGGGAAAAGTGTATAGTTAGGATTAATAACATGTTCGATTTGTGGTAGGAATCATTCTGTTGGATGAATAATGGTATTGGGAACCTGCAATATTTATAAGAATATACAGGTGAAATGTAATTATGAAAACTGAAATCTAGGTAAGATTTGAATACCAGAAAGGCATTGGGCCCATGATTGGGATACTTATGTTTGAATTATGTTCTGCACAGATGTCTCAGATAAATCAATATACAATGGCATAGGACCTTGTACCTTGGATGATTGATTGTTGAAGAGTTCATCCAGTCAAAAAGGGATAGTCGGTAGGATTAGGTAGATAGTCGGTAGGTTTAGAAAAAAGAGTGAGTATAGTATTTGGACAAAAAGTTATTTAGCAATAGGGTTTCGGATAAAGAGTGAATGTAAATGTCAGCACATGTGAAGAATCAGTCACTATGATGAACTGGGGAAAATATGTAGGAAAAGAGAAATCAATAGAGACATTAGGAAATCAGACAAAATATAAAGTGAGTGATAGGATTAGACATTTTCAACATGGTTGAGGTTGAATATATAATCTTGGGAAGAAACAAATATGTACTCACCAATAGGATTGACATTTGAGAGAATTAGGCATCCAAGACATGGATGTTTTTAGTAATCCATGTTCACTTTCCATTTAGGCTTCGGGACAATCCTAAGTGTGACCTTTGCATTTTGTGTCCAGAATATTACTGTGATAAAATGTATATGTAGATCAGTTGACATGAGTCTTTCTTCCACCATTTCTGTGAGCAAAATTTTGAAGATATACAAATTATTATCGAGGGTACACAGAGGTGTACCCTGTGTCTATCAATATAGAGACAATGCATGAATAGACCATACTGTGAATAAATAATATAACTGGTTCCAAATTAAACAATGGATTGAATTGATATTTGAAAGTATACAAGAAATCTTATATTGATATACAATCATTCATTCCCACCAGTTTTACATCTAATGGTAATATTAGGTTTACGGTTTATCATGACGGGTGTGTGAGTTTTGCTTCAAAAATGATAATGGAAATCAAAAATAATGTCTTTGGAAAAAAGTCTCATGAAAGGAGCAGTCAAGAAACGTGGAGGAATACATGTGTTCTGAAGCAGGAAGTGATTGAAAGTAAAACAAATGCGTATAAATTTGCTAAATTGTGAATGAAATATACATACTATGATGTGCATAAACTGGACAAATAGTAATGTACCAGTGTTGAATAAAAATGAACGTCAAAATACAATTATATTCCATAGGAATCTTCTTGCATTTATGTTAAACTGGGTCAGTTACTGTAGAAATATTAGAATTTTTTTTGGTGTTATAATACAATTTATTTTAGCACTAGCATGCCACAGAATGTCGAGGAAAGAGCAATGGATTTTTAGTTATCCCACTAGTAATCTATCATTAAATGACTATTTTGGGGAGTCTAGAAATTACATAAGGCTATGTAACATTTTTTTTTTATTTAGCATTCATAAAAACTCAGAATTTTGGTAATATTTCTACTTTTTTATTTTTTTTTATTTTTTCAGTTGTTGATCGACCTCATTTTATTTATTTATATGTGGTGCTGAGAATATAACCCAGTGCCTCACACATGCTAGCCAAGCATGTTACCACTGAGCCAGACACCCAGACCCTCCACATTTATCTTATAATCAAACACTCCTCTCCCTCTTCTTTACTCACTTTCTTCCTCATTTTCCCCCTTCTCTCTCTTCCTTTTTCATTTTCCCTCCATAGGAGTTTTTCTCTCATGTCATTACAAACAGTAATATGCTATGAAATTTACATTTAAGAATTTTTTTATAGTCATTCTTTTTTCTTGAGAAAATTTAATAATTATAATAACCTATAGATATATTGCAATACATTTATTATACATATGTATCTATATTCATGCATATGTATTACATATGATATATATACATATATATTTAAAAGTACTTTGATTAGCCTGTTAGAAATAATATAGACCAAGTCTTTCTTAATTTTCAAGTCTTCTAGAATTAACAGCTTACAGTGAAAATCAAATAAACATATTTAAGTAAACAGGTATCATTCTTATTTATCAATACTTATCATTTAAGTTTTTATATTACATTAAGCTGTGATATGGCATATTAACTCTTATGAATTAGTGAAATTTTATTTGAACAACCTTTTATTTAAGGACCATATGCACTGACATTTTAAATGGCTTTCTTGTGATTTTAATTTCTATCAATTGCATATTTATTGCCAAATACTTATTTTATTAATTTTCATATTCATGATTGATATAAAGTCAATTGTTTAATTCTTCTTGTAAGTAGTTACTTATTACAGTAATAATTCTACATCTTTATAAGAAAAATGGTACAAAGATATTTTCATGCAAAATTAAGAATAATTGCATGCTCTAAATGTTTCATTGTTGATACATATAATAAAGAGCTTTTGATGAGTCTCTTCCCCAGTAAAACATAAAATGCAAAGATATAGTTGGGTATGTATGTCCAAATAAAGATAAGGAAAAATACACATTATCAGCTACAAACTATCAAATAAAAGATGAAAAGAACAATCCAACACATTGTACGAACTTGTCAGATGAGGTAGCCTAAGACTAGACCTGGTCCATGACAAAATATTCACGAAAAAAAATGAAATATGAAAAATATAGGAAATGATATGAATTTTTCATGAAGGTAGGTGGATTATCCTTTAATCTCAATATATGTTCATTTCAAAAGCCAGTTTTCTGGTAAAATAAATTTGTGATATTTACAACTACACAAAACAAACTTTCTGCTTATCAAAATGAATGCATCTCAACTCCTTTTTAGCTGATTTCTTCCCACTCAATTTTAAACCTTTGTTTATTTATTTTTATTGGTTTTTCAAAACATTACAAAGCTCATGATATATCATCTTTCATACATTTGACTGAAATGGGTTATGAACTCCCAATTTTCCCCAAATACGAATTGCAGAATCACATCAGTTACACATTCACATTTTTACATAATGTCACATTAGTGACTGTTGTCCTCTGCTACCTTTATTATCCCCTACTATCCCCCCTCCCCTTTCATCCTATCTTCCCTCTCTTCCTCATCTGCTTTTTCACTTCTCTCTCTTGATCCCGCCTTTCCCCTCACAACGTCTTATATGTAATTTTGTGTAACAATGAGGGTCTCCTACCATTTCCATATGCTTTCCCTTCTCTCTCCCTTTCTCTCTCCCACTTGTCTTTGTTTAATATTAATCTTTTCCTCATGCTCTTCCTCCCTGTTCTATTCTTAGTTACCCTATTTTTATTAAAGCAGACATTTGGCATTTGTTTTTTTAAGGATTGGCTAGCTTCTCTTAGCATAATCTGCTCTAATGCCATCCATTTCCCTGCAAATTCTATGATTTTGTCATTTTTTAGTGCTGCATCCATCGTGTATAGATGCCACATTTTTTTTTATCCATTCATCTATTGAATTGCATCTAGGTTGGTTACACAGTCTAGGTATTGTGAATTGTGCCACTATGATCATTGATGTGGCAGTATCCCTTTAGTATACTCTTTTAAGATCCTCAGGGAATAGTCCGAGAAGGGCGATAGCTGGTTCAAATGGTGGATCCATTCCTAGCTTTCCCAGGAATCCCCATACTGCTTTCCATGTTGGCCTCACCAATTTGCAGTCCCACCAGCGGTGTACAAGTGTCCCCTTTTCCCCATATCCTCGTAAACACTTGTTGTTGTTTGACTTCATAATGGCTGCCAATCATACTGGAGTGAGATGTTATCTTAGGGTGGGTTTGATTTGCATTTCTCTGACTGCTAGATATGGTGAGCATTTTTTCATGTACTTGTTGATTGATTGTATGTCCTCCTTGGTGAAGTGTCTTTTCAGGTCCTTGGCCCATTTGTTGATTAGGTTATTTGTTATCTTATTGATAATTTTTTTGAATTCTTTGTATATTCTGGATATTAGGGCTCTATCTGAAGTGTGAGGGGTAAAAATTTGTTCCCGGGATGTAGGCTATCTATTTACTTCCCTTTTTGTTTCTCTTGCAGAGAAAAAAAAACTTTTTAGTGTAAGTAAGTCTCTTTTTTTTATTCTTGTTAAGAACTCTTGGGCTATGAGCGTCCTATTAAGAAATTTGGAGCCCGACCCCACAGTATGTAGATCGTAGCCAACTTTTTCTTCTATGAAACGCAGTGTCTCTGATTTTATATCTAGATCCTTGATCCATTTTGAGTTAAATTTTGTGCATGGCGAGAGAACGGGATTCAGTTTCATTTTGTTGCATATGGATTTCCAATTTTCCCAGCACCATTTGTTGAAGATGCTATCCTTCCTCCACTGCATGCTTTTAGCCCCTTTATCAAATATAATAAAGTTGTAATTTTGTGGATTGGTTTCTGTGTCCTCTCTTCTGTACCACTGGTCCACCTGCATTTTTCGGTACCAGTTCCATGCTGTTTTTGTTACTATTGCTTTGTAGTACAGTTTGAACTCTGGTATCGCTATACCTCCAGATTCACACTTCCTGCTTAGAGCTGCTTTTGCTATTCTGGGTCTTTTATTTTTCGATATGAATTTCATGATTGATTTATCTATTTCTACAAGAAATGCCGTTGGAATTTTGATTGGCATTGCATTAAACCTGTAGAGAACTTTGCGTAATATTGCCATTTTTATGATGTTAGTTCTGCCTATTCATGAACAGGGCACATGTTTCCATCTTCTGACATCTTCTTCTATTTCTCTCTTTAGATTTCTGTAGTTTTCATTATATAAATCTTTCACCTCTTTTGTTAGGTTGATTCCCAAGTATCTTATTTTATTTGAGGATGTTGTGAATAGAGTGGTTTTCCTCATTTCCATTTCAGAAGTTTTTTTTCTGTTATACAGGAATGCATTTGATTTATGCGTGTTAATTATATATCCTGCCACTTTTCTGAATTCATTTATTAACTTTAGCCATTTCTTTGTAGACATTTTTGTGTCTGTTAAATATATTATCATGTCATCTGCAAATAGTGATACTTTAAATTCTTCTTTTCCTATTTTTATGCCTTTAATTTCTTTTGTCTGTTTAATTGCTCTGGCTAGTATTTCAAGAACTAAATTGAATAGAAGTGGTGATAGAGGGCATCCCTGTCTTGTTCCAGATTTTAGAAGGAATGCCTTCAGTTTTTTCTCCATTTAGGATGATGCTAGCCTGAGGTTTAGCATATATAGCTTTTACAATGTTGAGGTAAGTTCCTGTTATCCCTAGTTTTTATAGAGTTTTGAACATAAATGGATGCAGAACTTTGTCAAATGCTTTTCTGCATCTATCGAGATGATCATATAGTTCTTGTCTTTAAGTCTATTGATGTGGTGAATGGCATTTATTGATTTTCGTATATTGAACCATCCTTGCATCACAGGGATGAATCCTCCTTGATGATGTTGCACAATTATTTTGATATGCTTTTGTACTCGATTTGTCAGAATTTTATTGAGAATTTTTGCATCCAAGTTCATTAGAGAAATTGGTCTGTAGTATTCTTTCTTTGAAGTGTCTTTGTCTGGTTTCGGGATCAGGGTGATGTTGGCCTCATAGAATGAATTTGGAAGAGCTCCTTCTTTTTTCTATTTCTTGAAAAAGCTTGAAAAATATTGATTTTAATTCTTCTTTGAAGGTTTTGTAGAAATCCGCTGTATTCCCATCCGGTCCAGGGCTTTTTTTGGGTTGGCAGTCTTTTGATTGCTTCTTCTATGTCTTCCTTTGTTATTGGCCAGTTTAAATTGTTTGTGTCTTCCTGACTCAATCTGGGCAGATTGTATGACTTAAGAAATTTATCAATATCTTCACAATATTCTATTTTATTGGAATATAGTGTTTCAAAATACTTTCTAATTATCTTCTATATTTCTGTAGTGTCTGTTGTGATATTGCCTTTTTTATCCCACATGTTAGTAATTTGAATTCTCTTTCTTCTTCTCTTCCTTAGCATGGCTAAGGGCCTGTTGATCTTATTTATTTTTTCAAAGAACCAACTTTTAGTTTTATCAATTTTTTCAACTTTTTTTTGTTTCAATTTCGTTGATTTCTGCTCTAAATTTAATTATTTCTTGTCTTCTACTACATTTGCTGTTGTTTTGCTCTTCCTTTTCCAGGTTTTTGTGGTGTAGTTTAAGTTCATTTATTTGTTGTTTTTTTTTTTCTTTTTTTGAGGAAAGAACTCCAAGAAATGAATTTCCCTCTTAAAACTGCTTTCATTGTGTCCCATAGATTCCGGTATGTTGTGTCTGTATTGTCATTTGTCTCTAAGAATTTTTTATCTCATTCTTTATGTCTTCTGTAACCCATTGGTCATTCAGTAGCATGTTGTTCATTTTCCATGTGATGTAGGATTTTTCCTTCCTTCTTTTCTCATTGATATCCAGTTTCATTCCATTATGATCAGATATGGTGCACGGTATAATCTCCATGCCTTTATATTTACTAAGAATTGCCCTATGGCATAATATATGGTGTATCTTTGAGTAGGATCCATGTGCTGCTGAGAAGAACATGTATCCACTTGATGATGGTTGATATATTCTATATATGTCGGTTAAGTCTAGGTTATTGATTGTGCTGTTGAGTTCTATAGTTTCTTTATTCAGTTTTTGTCTAGAGGATCTCTCTAATGCTGAGAGTGGTGTGTTGAAGTCACCCATAATTATTGTGTTGTAGTCTATTTGACTCTTGAACTTGAGGAGAGTTTGTTTTATGAACGTTGCACCTCCATTGCTTGGTGCATACAAATTGATAATTGTTTTTTTCTTGTTGGTGGATGATTACTTTTAACAGAATATAGTGTCATTCTTTATCCCTTTTGATTAACTTAGGTTTGAAGTTGATATTATTCCATATGAGTATGGCAAATCCTTCTTGCTTCCGAGGGCCATGTGAGTGTTATGATTTTTCCCAACCTTTTACCTTCAGCCTGTGTATGTCTTTTCCTATCATATGAGTCTCCTGAAGGCAGAATATTGTTGGATTTGTTTTTTTGATCCAGGTTACTAGCACATGTCTCTTGATTAGTGAATTTAGGCCATTAACATTTAAGGTTACAATTGAAATATGATTTGTACTTCCAGTCATGTTTATTTATTTATTATATTTTAGTTTGGATAGTTTTTACTTTTTTGGTTACTTTCCTCCCGCTTTACTGAGATACTTCCCACTGTTAGTTTTGGGCACTATTTTTTAACTCTTCTTCTTGTAGTATTTTGCACAAAATGCTTTGCAGTGCTGGTTTTCTGGCTGAGAATTGTTTTAGCTTTTGTTTATCGTGAAAGACTTTAATTTCATTGTCAAATCTGAAGCTTAACTTTTCTTTATATGGTATTCTTGGTTGGAATTCTTTTTTTTTTTCAACATTTGAATTACACTGTTCCAGGATCTTCTCACTTTCAAAGAATGTGATGAAAAATCAGTTGTTAACCTAATTGGTTTACCCCTGAATGTAATCTGCCTCCTTTCTCTTATAGCTTTTAATATTCTCTCCTTGTTCTGTATGTTGGCTATCTTCATAATTATATGTCTTGGAGTTGGTCTATTTTGGTTTTGAATGTTTGGGGTCCTGTAGGCTTCCAGGAATTGGCAATCCAATCCATCGTTCATCTCTGGGAAGTTTTATAGAATTATTTCATTTAATATGTTGTCCATTCCTTTGGTTTGAATCTCTATGCCTTCTTCTATCCTGATGACTCTTAAATTTGTTTTTTGTTTTTTTATGACATTTCATATCTTTTGAATAAATTCCTGGTGGGATTTAAGCATCTTTTCTGTGTTTACTCAATTCTTTTCAAGTTGATAAACTTTGTCTTCATTATCAGATGTTCTGACTTCTACTTGATCTAGTCTATTTGTAATATTCTCGTTTGAGTTTTTAATTTGGTTTATATTTTCCTGCATTTCTAGGATTACTGTTTAATATTTTTTTTAAGATCTCTATCTCCTGGTAATGCTCATTCTTTGCCATTTGAATTTGTTTGCTTAATTCATTTTCAAAATATACTTTTATTGCTTGGACTTGCTGCCTCATGTCTTCTCTAATATTCCTTTCCATCTGAGTTCGGTATGCCTTGAGTTCTTTCCCTATCCCTGTTTCTGATGCTTCAAGGTCCTCCTGTAGATTTAAGTTGTCCTGCATTGTTTGTACTCCTTTTTTGCCCTTGTTTTTTCATGATGTTCACGTTACTTTCCAGCTCTATTTGATTGCTGTGTTTCTGCTTTATTCTTTAGATTTGTTTTGGTGTTGTATATCTCTGTTGTCTCTCCTTTGTGTTGGTAAACTATGCCTGCTAAAGTGGATTCCGCTTGGAAGTAATTCCGAAGGCCGAGCTCCAGTGATGTCACCTCTCTGCTTTGGCCGGCCCCAGGCTCCTTGCCGAGGTGTCCGAATTGGGGGGTGGGACTTGACTGTCTCTGGTTTGTTTCAGCTCTGGGTCACTGGCAGGCGGGCGGTCTCCAGCCGCCCAATTGTGCGGTTGGTCGCCAGCGGGCAGGCGGTCTCCAGCCGCCCAGTCACGCGGGCAGCAGGTGGGCTGTCGCCGTTGGGTTGTCAATCTCTAGCCACGCAGTCTCACGCTCGGTTGCCGGCGGGCGGGCATTCCTCAGCCCCCCAGTCACTCAGGCAGTGGGTGGAATGTCATGTGCAGGCCTGCGGTCTCCAGCCGCCCAGTCACAAGGGCCTGCCTTCTAGTCCTTTGGTTTCTCCTGCTTGTCCTGGTTTCTTTTTCTAGACCAGATTTCCCCTGAGTGATGCCTCTCGGCAGTTCAAACTGTACTCTGTGCCTGCCGTTTGTTGGGTGTGGAGGGTGTCTTTTGGGAACCCAGACACTCTATTGTTTTGATTTTTTCCACTTACCCCTCCCCCAGCACTGGCTATACACGTTTCGTTATGGCCACTGATGGTAGGGGGAGTCGAAAGTCAGGTGTCTCTAGTTTTTCTTGCGTCTTTATGCAGGCTTGCTCTGATTAACCCTCCCCCGGAAAGCCTAGGAGACATTTTATGCGAATTCCCCGCTGTATGAGAGATGAGCTGAGTAACACACATCTGTTTTATTGTTGCAGTCTATTGGAGAGGGGCGGTGGTTACTTCAGATCTCAAAGATGGTGGCCGCTTGTTTCCTTGGTGGAGTTTCTTTTGTGGGGGATAGAACTATACCACTTTCTTCCCTGTCTGAATTCCCAAACTCAGCCCGGGGATCAGTGGGAGCTCAGCCGGCAGGATTCCACAGAATCCGCAGCAACATTTCTCCCTGCTTCAGGTCACTTCTCGGTGGTGCCCCGCCATCTGAAACAGCAGGCCTGGCTGCATGATTCAATCAGCCCGGATCTCTGATTGCACAGTTGGCTATTGGGAACCCCGGCACTCTATTGTTTTGATTTTTTTTTCCGCTTGCCCCTCTCTCAGCGCTGGCTAGACAGGTTTTTTTCACCACTGATGGGAGGGGGAGTTGAAAGTCAGGTGCCTCTAGTTTTCCCCTATCTTTATGCAGGCTCCCTCTGATAATCTCTCCCCCAGAAAGCCTAGGAGAGATTTGATGCAAATTCCCCGAAGTATGGGAGAGGAGCTGAGTAACAGTAACAGAATAACAACATTTTATTGTTGCATTCTGTAGGGGAGTGGCTGTCGTTACTTCAGCTCACCAAGATGGTGGCCGTTGGTTTCCTTCGTGGAGTTTCTATTGTGGGGGTTAGAACTGTACCACTTCCTTCCCCATCTGAAACCCTGAACTCAGCCCAGGGCTCAGTGGGGACTCTACTGGCAGAATTCCACAGAATCTGCATCAACGTTTCTCCGTGATTATTGATCGCATCTCGGTGGTGCCCTGCTTTCTGTAGCCACTGGACTGGTAGCGCGGATCAGTCAGACAGGATCTCCGGTCGCAGAGTTGGCTCATGTTTGAGACTCATTTACCGGACCTCAGTGCTAGAAATCCTTCTTCTAGGTTTCAGTGCACCCCCATTTTGCTGTAAGTTCCTAACAAGATAGTTTTTTGTCGTTCTTAGTCGTTAGTCACCTGCGCAGTGGCGCGGTACACTGGGTATGATGCTCTCTATTCGCGGCCATCTTGCAATGTCAAAATATTATGATTTGTATGCACCATTCACTAAAGTTAGTTTTCAGTATTAGGAAACAAATATGTATTTCAGGTGGATGAATATTTCTGAGAATAATCTTGTGAAAAGTTCATTATAAATCCTCATACATGAATATGAATAATTTTAGGAAGTGTATAATAAGACACATATATTTCATATTTTGAAAAATCGGGAGAGTATATATATATATATATATATATATATATATATATATATATACACACACACACACAAACACACACACCGAGACATTAAAAAGTAGCAATATATATGCCAATCGAAATTCATCATTAAATATATAACATCCACTTATCGAAAAATATACATTTTACTGAAAATGGATTTATGCATAATGTTGGTCAACTAGGAAGCTCACCCATAGGTTGAATTTTCTGTTCCAACAGAGGTTAGGAGGAGTGATCTCTTCTCACAATTTTTATCTGCCATGTCAGCCACCTCAGAAGAATGTACATGTGATACCAGGTAGGATTCTATTTGTGCATATTAAAATACATGTGCTTAATAGGCTACAGAAAAAGGGAGAGAGGAATTCACATATTTGTTAATTTTAAAAACACATGGAGAACTATGTCAATAAACATTAAGGGATGTCCAACTACATACCATGCCTTCTCTGAATTGCTGGTATTTGTATTCTTTTTGGGTTACTATTCTCCATCATATAAGGATTAGTAGTCAGAGTCTAGTAGGGTATGGGTTAGTGTCAGAGATTCAGTATTTCAAATGGAAAATAGGAAAGTAAACCCAATGTGTTTGCAAATATGTGCTACACAAAAATCTTCCCACTCACATTAAAAACAATCCCTTGATATTACCCTCACTGGAAGAAATACACAATTAGAGGATAAGAGTTAGAAAATCTGTGAATACATACCCGGAATGGAATATGCTGAGGAGTTCACAACCTTGGAGGTGGTAGATGAGTTTCCAAAAGTAAAAGACAAGGTAAACACTCCACAACATGGAGCTCTGCAGGCCTAAAGACTTCTTGAGATACTGCCTCTGAGTTGGGACACTTAAAATGTATGTTGTTGTCGGTAGCTTTAGCATCCTATGTAGTGAGACCATCAAAACTGGGTCAACATCTATGTGACCTGGAGGACATGGTATCTTATTTTCCAATTAAAAGGAGGCAGCAGTGCTGAATTCTCACTTTGTGGGTAAACTGTGGCAACTGGGGGATAAGTGTCTCTCCGTGTGGACTGTGAAGCCATTTGGTCATACTCTACTTTTCGTGGTGATTCTTGCTGCTGCACTGGGAGTTTGGTATTGGCTTAATGAAATACAAGGAGTTTAACTGGGACACAGTGCTGGAGGGAGTTCTGTCACGTGTGGTGGGACAGGGTCTCCAGGAGAATGCACCAACCAGGCTTATGTCCAACATAGCTTGCCCCCTTGACCATATCAACCTGATTCTGAACATTGCCCAGAAACCTATCCATATAACAAGATGCCTTTACATATAAGGGTCTGCTGGCTGCATCATGTCAGTCACAAGCCATTTGAAAGCCAATGGCCAATCCACATGAAACCACCAGAGATGGTTTATCTCACACCTACCCACCTTTGCTGTAGGCCCACTACTCAGCAGGTTCCAACTTACTGGCATCTCTGTTCTACACCATTTTTGTGAAACCCAGTCAATCAAGGCACTTTCTCGTACACTCATGATCAGCAACAGGATCTCCAATGGTTTTCCAGTGCCACCTGGTAATGGGAATTTCAAAAATTTCATGGTATTTATCGAGCCCATTTTTTAAGGTTGAAGTTGGAGGCACTGAGGGTTTCATTTAATTCAGTAACCATTAAATGGTGAGGAAGCCCATTTCAATGAAAGCTCTGGAAGACTCTCACAGGCAAGGCTTCCCAAAGAGTTGCCAAATGGTCACATAAAGCCAGGCATATTGAGGTCTACAATGTAAAATCCTTGCGTGTTTTGACTCTCAACTATGGGTGCTAATTCTTTCAGAAAAAAATTATGTGATAACCTGGCTGAGATTCCCTGTGCTCTGTGGAAAGCCTTCCTGGGCACAGATCTCAGTTTCCAAGGGTGACTCTCATGCATGGCCTCCTAAAATCCCAACAAAACTCATGGCAATACCTCTCTGAGATCAGTTCCAGAACTCAGTCTCTAAGGGGAATCACACTAGAATTCAAGACCAGGTGGAGCCAGTCATATTTTTCAACAACCACACTAATAACCACAATTAAAACCAGAACACTTCCACATGGCCGTCATCTTCTTTCATATAGATACTCATTTTAACCTCTGGCTGGAGGTTTCCATGAGGGGCACAGCCCAAGACAGTGTCCAAAATAAGCTCCCTTGCCCCTCATTTGCTTAACGTTGGGGTGGCCTGAACACCTTCCTGTGAACCATGACTTATCAAATAGGCCTGCCGTTAATACTGCTCTGCTTCTCCAATTTGAGGACTACTGACTGTGGGGTTTAGATTCTTCATGTGAATTGGAATCATTGGAATCACCTATGGGCTAGCCTCTGAAGGGCTTTGAAGAACTCATTTGACCCAAAGGCACCCTATTCTCACTTGATAGAGGTCAGGAACCTTACAGAGCTAGGGAGAGACTTCATCCACAAAAACTGCTCTTTTGGCCATTTTGGTTTTGGATGAACACGTGGGATGTATAAGGTTCTGAGTATCTAACCACAGCCTCACACAGGGCCAAGAGGCTGTTTCAGAAACATCCATTTTCAAAGCAATTAAGCAAAGAGCCACAGGTGATGCCCATTAATTTCCATTTGAAAACAGTTTTCTTCAGGCTTCACAAATTAGTGTCCTGAGGTAAAGACCTTCCTGAAATTCAGGGCAACAGAACAATAGGTAAGCAAAAGGCCCAAAGAAGGGTTTCTCCACTGAGACTTTCCTGGTCCCACTGATATCTGAGTTTTCTTAGATTCTCGCCATTCCCTTCAGCTATCCAGTACATCACCATTTCACAGAGCTTGGAGGTGGTACATATCTTGGACACAAAACCATGAGGCTATTCTGGAGAGTTTCCAGAATTCAGGAAGAAAACAGAAACTACTGAGAGCAGATGTTGCCCTTCAATAAGACAAGCTGCAGTCCATTTGTAAATTGGGCAGGATGAATGCTTGGAAGCTTTCTACTAGACAGGACACATCCATTGATGCATTCTCTTTTCTAATGTCTACAATCACGGACAGAGTGGGATACACAGACATAGAAGCACTCGCCTTGTCAAACGACTTACTGGAAACAGTCCACACCAATCCAAACAAAGAGCCTTTCCTACCTATTCTCAGAACATGAGACAAAACCACAAACCCACACACACACACTCAAAGGCACCTCCTTTGCTCAAGTAAGTCTGTGACTATCCATAGTGTCCTCAGAATGGTGGGCCATTGTATGTTCCCCCAAAATGGCCTGTCCTGTATCAGATCTGGTCTCCTTGGCCAACACTTTGAAGTTGTTAGGAGCCATGGGTGAGCCACTACCTGCTTTCCCAGGAAAAGCTCCTCTTCAGAGCTTTCCTGTCATTTGGCCATCATCACATCAGTAGGTACTAAGAAAGACTGACTCTGTTCTTGGTAAATCAAAACAAGTGAGACCACTGGGACTGGGACTGTGACTGGCTCTTGGTGCCTGTCTTCCAGGATCAAACGTCCAGAGAGTTCCATCACCAAGGCAGTGAGGTGAGGTCATTTCCTTCAGGAACTGAAAGAGGTCACTGACTTGGCAACCACTTTGTCCTAACAGTTACTTCTAAGGGTCCCATGAGATGGAGGCTGTCCCTACTTCCTGTCACACTTTCACAGTTAGAATGGTATACCAACCATAGGTACCTGAGAACAGCTCTCCACACAGGCCTGGTTTGGTCCATCTTCTCTACATTAAGAAGGTAGAGGCTGATTCAGACACATCCCTTCATCCTGACCAGATAGTTTACCATGGAAGATGTCTTTTGCTCTCTCAGGTCCTTCATAGCTTCCTTCATCATCTCAGGGGATCATTTCTGCATATACCTTTGATGTTCTCAGCAGGTGGAAGATCCCCTACATTCCTGTATTGTAAGACCAACTCTGTCCCTCCTCTTCTGTAAAGTTAGATTGAGGGAAAAGTGTATGTTTAGGGTTAATAACATGTTTGATTTGCGTTAGGAATCTTTCTGCCGGATGAATAATGGTATTTGGAGCCTGTGATATTTACAAAAATATATAGGTAAAATATAAGTATAAAAACAGAAATCTAGGTAAGATTGGAAGCCAGAAGGGAACTGGGCCCTTGAGTGGGATACTTAGGTTTGAATTATGTTCTGCACATGTGTCTCAGATAAATTGATATACAATGGCATAGGACCTTATACCTTGGATAATTGATTGTCGAAGAGAACATCGAGTCAAAAAACTATAGTCAGTAGCATTAGGAAGATAGTCAGTAGGTTTAGAAAGAAGAGTGAGTATAGGATTTGGACCAAAAGTTCTTTAGCAATAGGGTTTCGGGTAGAGAGTGAATGTAAATGTCAGCATATGTGAAGTGTCAGTCACAATGATGAACTGGGGGAAATATGTATGAAAGCAGGTATCAATAAAGATATTACCAAATCAGGCAAAGTATGAAGTGAGTGATAGGATTAGACATTTTCAACATGGTTGAGGTTGAATATATAATCTTAGGAAGAAACAAATATGTAGTCACCAATTTGATTTACATTTGAGAGCATTAGGCAACCTGGACATGGTTCTTTTTAGTAATCCACGCTCCCTTGGCATTTAGGCTTTGATACAATCATGAGTGTGACCTTCGTTTTTTGTGTCCAGAATATTCCTGTGATAAAATCTATATATAGATAAGGTGACATGAGTATTTCTTCCACCATTTCTGGGAGCAATATTTTGAAGACGTATAAATTAGTATTGAAGGGACAAAGAAGAGTACACTGTATCTATTAATATAGAGATAATGCATTAATAGACAATACTGTGAATAAAAAGCATAACTGGTTCCAACTTTAAATAATGGATTGAATTGAATCGTGAACATATAGAGGAAATCTTATATTGATATACAATTATTCATTCCAACCAGTTATACATCTAATGTTAATATTAATGTTATGGTTCATCATGAAGAGTGTGTGAGTTTAGCTTCGAAATTGATTATGGAAATTGAAAATAATGTATTTGGAAAGAAGTCTCATGAAAAGACCAGTCAAGTAACATGGAGGAATACATGTGTTCTGAAGCAAGAAGTGTTTGAAAGTGAAACAAATTCCAATATATTTTAAACTTGTGGAAGAAATACATATCCTATGATGTGCAAAAACTGAAGAAATAGTAATGTACCAGTGTTGGATTAAAATGAAGGTCAATATAGACATCATGTCCCATAGGAATCTACTGGCATTTATGTTAAACTGGGTCAGTTACTGTAGAAATATTAGGATTTGTAAACACCATTGATTGAAATTAGTTTTCAGTACTGGGAAATAAATATGTATTTCAGGTGGATGAATATTTCTGAGAATTATCTTCTGAAAAGTTGATTATAAATTTATATACATGAACATGAATGAATTTACAGAGTGTGTATAAGTCACATACCTTTCATATTTTGAGAAATCTGGAGTGTGTATATATATATATATATATATATATATATATATATATATATATATATATATATATTTTAAATAAACACAAATATACATTAAAAAGTATCAATATATATGCTAATCGTAATTCATCATGTAATATACATCATTCAAAGATGCAAAATATTTATTATACTGAACATGGATTTATGTATAATATTGTTCTACTGGGAAGCTTACACATAGTTTGAATTTTCAGTTCCCACAGCGTTTAGGAGGACTGATCTCTTCTCACAATTTGTATCTGCCAATTCAGCCAACTCATGAAAATGTACGTGTGATAGCAGGTAGGATTCTGTATGTGCATATAAAAATACATGTGCTGAGTAGGCTACAGAGAAAGGGAGACAGGAATTCACATATTTGTGAACTTTATTAACACATGGAGGACTATTTCAATTAAAAATTGAGTAGATTTATAACACCTACCCTTAATCATGCAAAAGGGAAGTCCAACTGTACAGCATGCCTCCTCTGAACTGCTCGTATTTTTATTCTATTTGGGTATTATTCTTCATCATATTAGGATTAGTAGTCAGAGTATAGTAGGGTATGAGTTACTGTCAGGGATTCAGTATTTCGAATGGAAAATTGGAAATGGATCAATGTGTATGCAAATTAGTGTTACACAAAAATTTTCCCACTCTCATTTAGAACAATAACTTGACATTACCTTCACCCCAAGTAAGACACAATTAGAGAAAAAGAGTTAGAAAATCTTTGAATTCATACCTGAAATGAAAACTGCTCCGGATTTCACAACCTTGGAGATGGTAGAGGAGTTTCCAAAAGTAAGGGACAATGTAAAAACTCCACAAACATGAAGATTTGCCAGCCTAAAGACATCTGGAGAAACTGCCTCTAAGATGGACAGTTGAAATATATGTAGTTTTCAGGAACTTTAGCTTTTTTTCTAGTAAGACCATCAAACGTCTTTATGCATCTCTGTGACCTGGAGGACATGGTTTATAATTTTCCAATGGACATGAAGCAGTAGTGCTGAATTCTCTCTTTGTAGGTGAACTATGGCCACTGGGGGCTATGTGTCTCCCCATGTGGACTGTGAAGCCATTTCATCATCCTCCACTTTTTATAGTGTCTCCTGCTGCAGTGAGAGTTTTGTATTTGCTTCATGAAATACAAGGAGTTAAACTTGACCACAGTCCTGGAGGGAGTTCTGTCACATATGGTGGGTCAGGGACTGCAGGAGAATGCACCAACAGGACTTGTATACCACATAGGTTGCCTCCGTGACCATAGCAACCTGATTCTGAACATTGCCCTTAAACCTCTCCATATAACATGATGCGTTTACATACAATGTTCTGCTGGCTGCACCATGTCAGTCACAAGCCATTTGGAAGACAATGGCAGATCCACATGACCCCACCACAGATGTTTTATCACACACTTAATCACCTCTGCTCTAGGCCCACTATTCTGCAGGCTCCAAATTACTGGCATCTCTGTTCTACACCATATTCATGAAAGCCTGTTAATCAAGGCACTGTCTGGTACACTCATGATCAGCAACAGGACATCCAAAGGTTCTTCAGTGCCACCTGGTCATTGGAATTTTAAATATTTCATGGTATTTATCTAGCCAATTTTCAAGGATGAAGTTGGAGGCACTGTTTATTTCAATTCATTCAGGAATCATTCAATGTTGAGGAAGATCATTTCAATGAAAGCTCTGGAGAACTCTCACAGGCAAGGCTTCCCAAAGAGTGGCCAAAAGGTCACATGAAGCCACGCCCATTGAGGTCTAAAATTGAGGTCCATGTGTTTTTTGACTATCAAATATGGCTGCCAAGTCTTTCAGAATTAAATCATGTGATATCCTGTCTGAGATTTCCAGTGCCCTGTGGAAAGCCACCGTGGGCATAGATCTCAGTTTCCAAGGGCGACTCTCATGCGCGGCCTCTTAAAATCCCCACACAATTTATGGCAATTCTTCTTTGATATGTGTTCCAGAACTCAGGCTCTAAGGGGAATGACACCAGAGTTCAAGCCCAGGTGGATCCAGTCATCTCTTCCAACTGCCACAAGAATGACCACAATTAAAACCAAAAGACACCCAAATGGCCCTCATCTTCTTAAATATAGACATTCATCTTAACCTCTGGCTGGAGGTTACCATGCAGGATGCATCCCAAGAGAGTGTCCAAAATAATGTCGCTTGCCCCTCATTTGCCTAAAGTGAGGGTGACATGGACACCCTTCCTGTGAACCAGGAGTGATCAAATAGGCCTACCATTAATACTGCTCTCCTTCTCCAATTTGAGGCCTACTGACTCTCAGGTATAGATTCTTTATGTGATATGGAATCTTGAGAAAACACAAGCACCTCTGCAGGGATTTGAAGAACTCATTTGACCTAAAGGACTCCTATTCACACTTGATGGAGGTAAAGAACCTAACAGAGGAAGGCAAGAGACTCATCCACAATGAGTGATTTTTTGCCATTTTGGTTTTGATTGCACAAATGGAATCTATTTTTAGATCTACCATGTGCTGAGAATCTAAGCCACAACCTCACACAGGCCCAAAAGGCTGATTCGGACACGTCCCTTTTCAAAGCAATTAAGCAAAGAGCCACATGTTATGCCCATTTATTTCCATTTGAAAACAGTTTTCTTCAGGCTTCACAAAGGGGTGGCCTGAGGCAAAGACCTTCTTGACATTCAGGGCAACATAACCATAAGTATGCAAATGAACCAAAGCAGGGTTTCTCCACTGAGAGTTTACTGGTCACACAGATATTTGAGTTTTCTAACATGTTCCCATTCCCTACAGCTATCAAGCACATGGCCATGTCACAGAGCTTGGAGGTGGTACACATCTTGGACTCAAAACCATGGGCCTATTCTTGAGGTTTGCCGGAATTCAGGAAGAAAACAGGAACTTAGAAAGTTAGTAGGTGTTTCTTATGCATAAGACGAACCACAGTCCATTCCTAAATCGGGCAGGAAGAATGCTGGGAAGCATTCTACTAGACAGGACACATCCTTGATGCATTCTCTTTTCTAATGTCTACAACCACGGACAGAGTGGGAAACACAGACATAGAAGCACTCGCCTTGTCTAACGACTTACTAGAAACAGTCCACTCCAATCCAAACAAACTGCCTTTCCTACCTATTCTCAGAACATGAGACAAAACCACAAACTCACACCCACACCGACAAAGGCACCTCCTTAACTCAAGTAGGTCTGTGAATATCCAGAGTGTCCTCTGACTGGTGGACCATACTATGTTCCCCTGAAATGGCCTGACCTGTGTCAGATCTGGTCTCCTTGGCTAACTCTGTGAAGGTGTCAGGAGCCAGAGGTGAGCCACTACCTGCTTTCTCAGAAACGGCTCCTCTTTAAAGCTTTCCTGGCATTTGGCCATCCTCACATCAGTAGTTACCAAGAAAGACTGACTCTGTCTTTGGTAAATCCAAACAAGTGTGACCACTGGGACTGAGACTGGGACTGGCTATGGGTGACTGGCTTCATGAATCCCAAGTTCAGAGATTTTAATCACCAAGGAAGTGAGGTGAGGTCACTTCCTTCAGGAACTGAATGAGGTTACTGCCTTGGCAACCACTTTGTCCTACCAGTGGCTTCCAAGTGTCACATGAGAAGGAGGCTGCCCCTACTTCCTGTTACACTTTCACAAGATAGAACGGTATATCAATCATAGGCGCCCTGGGACAGCTACCCACACAGGCTGGGTTTGGTCCATTTTCTCTACATTAAGAAGAGAGAGGCTGATTCAGTCAGAACCCTTCATCCTGACCAGGTTGTTTGCCATTGAAGATGACTTTTGCTCTCTCAGGTCTTTTATAGCTGCCTTCATGTTCTTCAGAGATCATTTATGCATGTACCTTTGAGGTTTTCATCAGGTGAAAGATCTCATACAACTCTATCCCTGCTCTTCTGTAAAGTTAGATTGATGGAACAGTGAATGGTTAAGGTTAACAACATGTTTGATTTGGGTTAGAAATCATTCTGCTGGATGAATGATGGTATTTGGAACCTAAAATATTTAAAAGAATATAGAGGTGAAATATAATTATGAAAACAGAAATCTAGTTTAGATTCGAAGCCCAGAATGGCATTGGGACCTTGACTGGGATAATTAGCATTGAATTATGTTATGCACAGATGTCTAAGATGAATATATAATCAATGGCATAGGATCTTCTACCTTGGATGATTGAATGTACAAGAGAACATCGAGTCAAACAGGGACAGTCGGTAGGATTAGGAAGATAGTCGGTAGGTATAGGAAGAAGAGTGAGTATAGTATTTGAAACAAAAGTTCTTTAGCAATAGGGTTTTGGTTAGAGAGTGAATATTTGTCAGCACATGTGAAGAGTCAATCACAATGATGAACTTGGGAAATATGTAGGAAAGCAGATATCAATAGAGACATTACAAAATCAGGCAAACTATAAAGTGATAGGATTAGACTTTTTCAAAGGGTTCAGGTTGAATATATAATCTTAGGAAGAAACACATATGTAGTCACGAATAGGATTGACATTTGAGAGAATTAGGCAATGTGGACATGGATGTTTTTAGTAATCCATGCTCACTTTCCATTTAGGCTTTGGTACAATAATAAGTGTGACCTTTGCATTTGGTGTCCAGAATATTACTGTAATAAAATGTATATGTAGATCAGGTGGCATGCGTATTTCTTCCACCTTTTCCGGGAGCAATATTGTGAAGACGAATAAATTAGTATTGGGGGTACAAAGAGGCGTATGCTGTGTCTATGAATATAGAGATTATGCATACATAGATCATACTGGGAAAAAATATAACTGGTTCCAATTAAATAATGGATTGAATTGATATCTGAAAATATATAGGAAATCTTATATTGATATACAATCATTCATTCCAAAGAGTTATACATCTAATGGTAATCTTAGAGTTATGGTTTATAATGAAGGGTGTGTGAGTTTTGTTTCAAAAGTGATTACGGAAATAGAAAATAATGTGTTTGGAAAGAAGTCTCATGAGAAGACCAGTCAAGAAACATGGAGGAATACATGTGTTCTGAAGCAGAAAATGATTGAAAGTGAACCAAATGCCTATAAACTTCCTAACTTGTGGAATAAATATGTATCCTATTATGTGCATAAACTGAAGAAATAGTAATGTAACAGTGTTGAATAAAAATGAACTTCAAAATACACATCATGTTCCATAAGGAATCTACTTGCATTGATGTAAACCTAGGTCAGTTACTGTAGAATGGAAAATTGCAAAATAAATCCAATCTGGAATGGGAAATTCTCAGGAGTTCACAACCTTGGATATGGTGGAGGAGTTTCTCAAAGTAAGGGACATTGTAAACACAACACAAACATGGAGCTCTGCTGGCCTAAAGACTTCTTGAGAAACTGGCTAAGAGGTTGGGCACTTAAATTTATATTGTTGTCTGGAGCTATAGCTTCTTTTGTAGTGAGACCATCAAAGCTGGGTGTGCATCTATGTGACCTGGAGGACATGGTATCTTATTTTATAATGAACATATGGCAGCAGTACTGAATTCCCTCTTTGTAGGTAAACTGTGGCCACTGGGGGCTAAGTGTCTCCCCATGTGGACTGTGAAGCCATTTGTTCATTCTCCATTTTCGTGGTGTTTCTTGCTGCTGCACTGGGAGTTTGGTATTTGCTTAACTAAATACAAGGAGTTCAACGGGGACAAGTGCTGGTGGCTACCCCTACTTCATGTGACACTTTCACAAGTTGGAATGGTATATCAACCATAGGCACCCGGGAACAGCTCTCCACACAGGCCATGTTTGGTCCTTCATATCTGCCTACATCTTCTCCAGGGGTCATATCTGCATGGACATTTGAGGTTCTCAGCAGGTGGAAGATCCCCTATATTCCTGTATTGTAAGACCAACTCTGTCCCGCTCTTCTGTAAAGTTAGATTGAGGGAACAGTGTATGGTTAGCATTAATAACTTGATCAATTTGGGTTAGGAATTATTCTGAGGGATGAATAATGATATTGGGAATCTGCTATATTTATAAGAACATAGAGGTGAAATATATGTATGAAAACAGAAATCTAGGTAAGATTTGAAGCCCAGAAGGGAATTGGGCCCTTGATTGGGATACTTAGCATTGAATTACCTTCAGCAGAGATTTCTTGGATAAATCAATATACAATGGCATAAGACTTTGTACCTTGGATGATTGAATTTAGAAGGGAACATCAACTCCAAAAGGGATAGTCGGTAAGATTAGAAAGACAGTCGGTAGTTTTCGGAAGAAGTGTGAGTATAGAATTTGGAAAAAAAAAATTCTTTAGCAACAGGGTTTCGATTAGAGAGTGAATGCCAATGTCAGCACATGTGAAGAGTCATTCACAATGATGAACTAGGGAAAAAATGTAGGAAAGCAAATATCAAGGAAGACAATAGGAAATTAGGCAAAGTACAAAGTGATTGTTAGGATTAGACATTTTCAACAGGATTGAGTTTGAATATATAATCTTAGGAAGAAACAAATATGTAGTCACCAAAGAATGACATTTGAGAGCATTAGGCAACCTGGACATGGATGTTTTTAGTAATCCATGTTCACTTTCCATTTAGGCTTTGTAAAATCATAAGTGTGACCTTTGCAGTTTTGTCAAGAATATTACTGTGATAAAATGTATATGTAGATCAGGTGACATGAGTATTTCTTCCACCATTTCCGGGAGCAATATTGAGAAGACGTATAAATTAGTATTGGGGGTACAAAGAGGTGTACGCTGTGTCTGTGAATATAGAGATAATGCATGAATAGACCATACTGTGAATAAATAATATAACTGGTTCCACTTTAAATAATTCATTTAATTGATATCTGAAAATATACAGGAAATCTAATATTGATATAAAATCATTCATTCCAACCAGTTATACATCTAATGGTAATATTAGGTTATAGTTTATCATGAAGGGTGTGTCTGATTTTCTTCAAAAGGATTATGGAAATCGAAAATAATGTGTTTGGAAAGAAGTCTCAAAAAATCCAGTCAAGAAACCTGGAGGAATACATGTGTTCTAAAGCAGGAAGGGATTTAAAGTGAACCAAATGCCTCTAAATTTGTGAACTTGTGGATGAAATATATATGCTATGATGGGCTAAACGTGAAGAAATAGTAATGTAGTAGTGTTGAATAGAAATGAAGTTCAAAATAGACATCATGTCCCATAGGAATCTATTGCATTGATGTTAAACTGGGTCAGTTAATGTAGAAATGTTAGGATTTGTATGAACCATTAACTGAAGTCAGATTTCAGTAATGGGAAACAAATATGTATTCAAGGTGGATGAATATTTCTGAGAATAATCTTCTGAAAAGTTGATTATAAATCCACATACATGAACATGAATGAATTTAGGGAGTTTATATAATACACATATATTTCATATTTTAGAAAACTTGGAGAGTCACACACACACACACACACACAGACACATGCACAGACATTAAAAGTAGCAATATATATGCCAATCGCATTTCATCATGAAATATATATAATCCACATATCGAAAAATATTCATTTTGCTTAACATGGATTCATGTATAATGTTGTTCTACTAGGAAGCTGACATAGGTTGAATTTTCAGTTTCAACAGCGTTTAGGAGGAATGATCTCTACTCACAATTTTTATCTTCCAAGTCAGTAGCCTCAAAAGAAATTATGTGTGATACCAGGTAGGATTCTATATGTGCGTATAAAAACACATGTGCTGAATAGGCTACAGAGAAAAGGAAACAGGAAGTCACATATTCGTTACCTTTAAAAACACATGTAGAACTATTTCAATTAAAAATTGACAATTTTTATAATACCTACCCTTTATCATGCAAAAGGCAAGACCTAGTATACACCATGCCTCCTCTGAACTGCTTGTATTTCTATTCTCTTTGGGTTATTTTTCTTCACCATATTAGGATTAATCGTCAAAGTCTAGTAGGGTATGGGATAGTGTCAGAGATTCAGTATTTTGGATGGAAAATAGGAAAATGAATCCAATGTGTACGCAAACATATGCTACACAAAAATCTTCCAACTCTCATCAAGAACAAAGCCTTGTCATTACCTTCGACCCTAGTAAAACACAATTAGAGGAGAAGAGTTAGAAAATCTGTGAATTCATATGTGGAATAAAATATACTCAGTAGTTCAAAAAATTGGAGGTGGTAAAGGAGTTTCCAAAAGTAAGGGAAAGTTTAAACAGTCCACACACATGGAGCTCTGCTGGCCTAAAGACTTCTTGAGAAAGTCCCTCTGAGGTTGGGCACTTGAAATATATTTTGTTGTATGGAGCTTTAGCTTCCTTTGTAGTGAGACCATCAAAGATGGGTCTGCATCTATGTGACCTGGAGGACATGGTTTCTTATTTTCCAATGAACATGAGACCGTAGTGCTGAATTCTCTCTTCCTAAGTAAACTGTGGACACTGGAACCTAAGTGTCTCCCCGTGTGAACTGTGAAGCCATTTGGTCATCCTCCACTTTTCGTGGTGTTTCTTGCTGCTGCACTGGGAGTTTGGTATTTGCATCACGAAATACAAGGAGTTCAACTGGGACACAGTGCTGGAGGGAGTTCTGTCACGTGTGTATGGTCAGGTTCTGCAGGAGAATGCACCATCCAATATTCTATCTCTCATTGTTTGCCCCCGTGTCCATAGCAACCTGATTCTGAACATTTACCTGAAACCAAACCATATAACAATTTGCCTTTACATATAAGGGTCTGCTGGCTGCACTTTGTGAGTCACAAGCCATTCTATATAAATGCCACATTTTTAATCCATTCATCTAATGAAGGGAATCTAGGTTGGTTCCACAGTCTTGCAATTGTGAATTGTGCTGCTATGAACATCGATTTATCAGTATCTCTGTAGCATGCTCTTTTTAGTTCTTTAGGGAATAGACCGAGAAGGGGAATAGGTCAAATGGTGGTTCCATTCCCAGCTTTCCAAGAAATCTCCATACTGCTTTCCAAATTGGCTGCACCAATTTGCAGTCCCACCAGCAATGTACAGGTGTGCCCTTTTCCCCACATCCTCGACAGCACATGATGGCATTTGACTTCATAATGGCTGCCGATCTTACTGCAGTGAGATGGTATCTTAGGGTGGGTTTGTTTTGCTTTTCTCTGACTGCTAGAGATGGTGAGCATTTTTTCATGTACTTATTGATTGATTGTATGTCCTCCTCTGAGAAGTGTCTGTTCAGGTCATTGGCCCATTTGTTGATTGGGTTATTCATTTTCTTATTGTTTAATTTTTTTGAGTTCTTTGTATACTCTGGATATTAGGGCTCTATCTGAAGTGTGAGGAGTAAAGATTTGTTCCAAGGATGTAGGCTCCCTATTTACCTCTCTTATTGTTTCTTTTGCTGAGAAAAATGTATTTAGTTTGAGTAAGTCCCATTTGTTGATTCTAGGGATTAACTCTGGTGCTATGGGTGTCCTATTGAGAAATTTGGAGCCCGACACCACAGTATGTAGATGGTGGCAAAAGTTTTCTTCCACCAGATGCAGTGTCTCTGATTTGATATCAACCTCCTAGATCTATTTTGAGTTAACTCTTGTGCATGGTGAGAGGAGGGGATTCAGTTTCATTTTGTTACATATGGAATTCCAGTTTTCCCAGCACTATTTGTTGAAGATGCTATCCTTCCTCCATTGCATGCTTTTAGTCCCTTTATCAAATATAAGATAGCTGTAGTTTTGTGGATTGGTTTCTGTGTCCTCTATTCTGTATCACTGGTCCACCCGCCTGTTTTGTCACCAGTACCATGCTATTTTTGTTACTATTGATCTGTAGTATAGTTTGAGGTCTGGTATCAGTATACTGCCTGATTCACACTTCCTGCTTAGAGCTGTTTTTGCTATTCTGGGTCTTTAATTTTTCCATATGAATTTCATAATTGTTTTATCTATTTCTACAAGAAATGACCTTGAGATTTTGATTGGCATTGCATTAAACCTATAGAGAACTTTTGGTAATATCGTCATTTTGATGATGTTAGTTATGCTTATCCATGAACAGGGTATATTTTTCCATTTTCTAAGATTTTCTTCTATTTCTCTCTTTAGGGTTCTGTAGTTTTCATTGTATATGTCTTTCACCTCTTTTGTTAGGTTGATTCCCAAGTATTTTATTTATTTTTTTGATGATATTGTGAATGGACTGATTGTCCTCATTTCCATTTCAGAGGATTTGTCGCTGATATACAAAAATGCCTTTGATTTATGCGTGGTGATTTAATATCCTGCCACTTTGCTGAATTCATTTATTACCTCTAATAGTGTATAGAATCATGTCTTTTGCAAATAGCGATAATTGGAGTTCTTCTTTTCCTATTTTAATGCCTTTAATTTCTTTAGTCTTTCTAATTGCTCTGGCCAGTGTTTCGATAACTATGTTGAACAGAAGGGGTGAGAGAGGGCATCATTGTCTTGCTCCAGATTTTAGGGGGAATGCCTTCAATTGTTCTCCATTCAGAATGATGCTAGCCTGAGGCTTAGCAAAGATTGCTTTTACAATATTGAGGTATGATTCTGTTATCCCTAGTTTTTCTAGAGTTTTGAACGTAAAGTGATGCTGTACCTTGTCAAATGCTTTTTCTGCATCTCTCGAGATGATCATATGGTTCTTATTTTTAAGTCTATTGATGTGATGAATAACATTTATTGATTTCCGTATATTGTACCAGCCTTGCATCCCAGGAATGAATCCTACTTGATTATGGTGCACATTTTTTTTATATATATGTTTTTGTGTCTGATTCGCCAGAATTTTTTTGAGGATTTTTGCATTTTTCCTGAAATACCTTGAAAAGTATTGGTTTTTGTTCTTCTTTAAAGGTTTTGTATAATTCTGCTCTATACCCATACGGTCCTGGGCTTTTCTTAGTTGGTAGTATTTTGATGGTTTCTTCTATTTCCTCAATTGATATTGGAATGTTTAAGTTGTCTATATCCTCCTGACTCAATCTGGGCACATCATATGACTTAAGAAATTTATCAATGCCTTCACTATATTCTATTTTATTGGAGTATATTAATTCAAAATAATTTCTGATTTTCTTCTGTATTTCTGAAGTGTCTCTTGTTATATTTCCTTTTTCATTTCATATGCTAGTAATTTGAGTTCTCTTTCTTCTTCTCTTTGTTAGCATGGCTAAGGGTCTGTCGATTATATTTATTTTTTCAAAAAACCAATGTATTGTTTTGTCAATTTTTTTAATTGTTTCTTTTGTTTCGATTTCATTAATTTCTTCTCTGATTTTAATTATTTGTTGCCTTCTACTTCTTTTGCTGTTGTTTGCTCTTGTTTGTCTAAGATTTTGAGATGAAGTATGAGATCATTTATTTGTTGTTTTTTTCTTTTTCTAAGGAATGAACTCAAGCAATGAATTTTCCTCTTGGAACTGCTTTCAATGTGTCCCATAGATTCCGATATATTGTGTCTGTGTTTTCATTTATCTCTAAGAATTTTTTAATTTCTTCCTTGATGTCTTCTATAACCCATTGATCATTCAGAAACCTATTGTTCATTCTCCAAGTGATGAATGATTTTTCCTTCCTTTTTTTATCGTTGATTTTTAATTTCATTCCATTATGATCAGATAAAATGCATGGTATTATCTCTACTCCTTTTTATTGTCTAAGAATTGCCCTGTGACATAATATATGATGTATTTTTGAGAAGGATCCATGTTCTGCTGAGAAAAAAGTGTAACTTCTTGATGATGGGTTGTATATTGTATATATGTCAATTAAGTCTAGGTTATTAATTGTGTTATTGAGTTCTATAGTTTCCTTATTCAACTTTTGTTTGGAAGATCTGTCCAGTGGTGAGAGAGGTGTGTTCATGTCTCCCATGATTACTGTATTGTGGTCTATTAGACTCTTGAAATTGAGAAGAGTTTGTTTGATGAACAAAGCTGCACCATTGTTTGTGGCATATATATTTATGATTGTTATGTCTTGTTGGCGTATGGTTCCCTTGAGTAGTATGTAGTGTCCTTCTTTATCCCTTTTGATTAACTTTGGCTTGAAATCTATTTTATTTGATATGAGTATGGACACTCCTGCTTGTTTCCGAAGTTCATAAGAGTGATACGATTTTTCCAAGTATCACCCTCAGTCTATGTATGTCTTTTCCTATAAAATGCGTCTCCTGTAGGCAGCATTTTGTTGGTTCTTGTTTTGTGATCCATTCTACTAGCCTGTGTCTCTTAATTGGTGAGTTTAAGCCATTAAGATTTTTGGTTATTATTGAGATATGGGTTGTTCTTCCAGCCATATTTGTTTATTTATGTTACTAAACATAGTTTGTTTTCCTCTTTGATTATTTTCCCCCCTTTAATGTCCTACCTCCCACTGTTGGTTTTCATTGGTATTTTCCATTTCCACTTCCTGTAATGTTTTGCCGAGGATGTTTTGAAGAGATGGTTTTCTAGCTGCAAATTCTTTTCACTTTTGTTTATCGTGGAAGGTTTTAATTTCATCTTCCATCTGAAGCTTAATTTCGCTGGATACATGATAATTGGCTGGAACCCATTTTCTTTCAGTGTTTGAAATATGTTATTAAAGGATCTTCTAGCTTTCAGAGTCTGTGTTGAAAGATCAGCTGTTATCCTGGTTGGTTTACCACTAACTATAATCTGCTTCCTTTCTCTTGTAGCTTTTAAAATTCTCTCCTTATTCTGTATGTAGGGTATCTTCATTACAATGTGTCTAGGTGTGGATCTCTTATGATTTTGCACGTTCGGCATCCTGTAGACTTTTAGGATTTGGGATTTTGTCTCATTCTTCAAGTCTAGGAATTTTTCTCCTATTATTTCATTGAATAGATTGCTCACTCCTTTGGTTTGGACCTCCATACTTTCCTGTATCCCAATGACTCTTATGTTTATTCTCTTTATGTTATCCCATATTTCTTGCAGTTTTGCTCATGGTTTCTTAACAGTCTTGCTGAGCTGTATATGTTCTTTTTGAGTTGAAATACTTTGTCTTCATTGTCTGATGTTCTATCTTCTAAGTATTCTGCTCTGATGGTAGTATTCTCAATTGAGTTTTTAAGATGGTTCATTACTTCCTGCGTTTCTAAGATTTCAGTTCGTTTGTTTTTTATAACCTCTATCTCCCTGTATAGTTGATCTTTGCTACTTGGATTTTTTTATGTAATTCATTGTCGAAGTGATCTTTCATTGACTGATTTTTGCTGTCTAATGTCTTCCTTGAGATTCCAGATCACCTGAAGCATGTATATCCTGAATTCTTTATCTGACATTCCATATGCTGCATCTATTACCTCTTCTAAAGTTGAGTTGACCTGCATTGCTTGTGGTCCTTTCTTTCCTTGTCTTTTCATACAGCTTGCGTTTCTTTCTGCTCGGTGAAACTGTTGTGTTTTTGTAATTTTCCCCCTGTATATTTATATTGCTCTTGTATTGTGGAAAAGTCTCCATTGCAGGTGCGGTTGGCGGCTGTGCTGCTCCTCCAATTGGGGTGATCTGTCTACCATGCTGACCGGCCGCTAGGCCTGTTCTGCCGGTCGGTCGTATGTCTGCCTACCTTGCAGGCATGGGTGTCGGCTCTGCTCTGCCCCTACTCCAATTGGGGTGACGTGACTACCACGCCGGTGGGTCGCTGGGCCTGTTCCAGGCACAGGTGGCAGCTCTGCTCTGCACCTCTGGCTTGATGACAAAATGAGAGAGACTCAGATGTTTGTGACTCACTTTCTTTACCAGGAGACCAACTATTTCTCTCGCCGCTGGTATCGATGAAGTTATCTCCTCCACTGCTTTGTGATCACATCAGATGTCTGCCATGTTGGTATCCCATGTAAATGGCAGCATTTCATTCCCTTTGCCGGGTGACCAAAGCAACGGGTGAGTCCTGACCGGCCCTCACAAGCCCCGTCTCAATCCTGTTGCCACTGTCTATGAAGGCTCAGTTGGCATTTACCTCTACAGTATTCAGCAGGACCCAGACCAAGAAACAGTTTCTGCAGGTTCTTTAGCCCTGGGCCAGAGCAGTTCCGGGACCCGGAATTCAGCCGCTCCGGGCTCGGTGTATGTTCTGATAGGAGAACGATCCAAGAAGCAATTTTCATGGGTTCTTTAGCACTGACCCTGAGTAATTTGTCTGCAAGATGAAGGCGAATGGCAGCCTGAAATTACCTATTCTGTATCTGAATGAGCTGTGATCAGTCGAAAACAGGGATGGTGACATCAGCTCTCCAAGATGGTGACCGCTATCTTCCTCTGTGGTTTCACCGGTGTGGAAAACCGAATTGGACCGCTTCCTTCCCCCATTTCAAACCCAGAATTCAGCACTGAGCACAGTGATTGCCCAGATGGCAGGTGCCCGCATAATCCACAGACTGTATCTTTGTGTTGCTCTCTCGTCGTTTCCCAGCGCGCATTGCAGACACTAGCCGTGGGGCGATTTGCTAAATAAGCAGCGTGACCCTCCGTGAGGACAAATTGCTGGTGTTTGAGTCCCCGTAGCTGGTCCTTGTGCAATGGAAATCCTTCCTGTAGGTTTTGGAGCACACCAATTTTCCTGGAAATTTCTAATAAGATAGATTTTAGCCGTTCTAACTCGTCCTTCTCCTGCAAAGTGACGCGGTACAGGTGGGTAATGAACTCCCATCGCTGCCATAATATGATCCCCTGAAGTTAGTTTTCAGTACTAGGAAACAAACATGTATTTCAGGTGGAAAAATATTCCTGAGAATAATCTTCTCAAACGTTGATTATAAATCCAAATACATGAATATGAATGAATTTAGTTAGTGTATAATAAGACACATATATTTTATATTTTGAATAATCAGCAGAGTGAATACACACACACACACACACACACACACACACACACACACACACACACCTAAATACAGACATTACAAAGTAGCATTATGTATGGCAATCGAAATTCACCATGAAATATATATCATCCACAGATCCAAAAATATTGATTTTACTAAATATGGATTTATGTTGTTCAACTAGGAAGCTCACCCATAGGTTGAATTTTCAGTTCCAACAGCATTTAGAAGAAGTGTTTTCTTCTAACAATTTGTATTTGCAAAGTCAGTTACCTCACAAATATGTACGTGTGATACCATGTAGTATTCTATATGTGCATATAAAAATGCATGTGCTGAATCAACTACAGAGAAAGGGAGACAGGAATTCACATATTTGTTAACTTTAAAAACACATAGAGAACTATTTTAACTACAAATTGACAAGATTTATAACACCAACCCTTTATCATGCAAAAGGAAAGTACAACTATACACCATGCCTCCTCTGAACTGGTTGTATTTCTATTCTGTGTGGGTTATTTTACTCCATCATATTAGGATTAGTAGTCAGAGTCTAGTAGGTTTTGGGTTAGTGTCAGGGATTCAGTATTTCGAATTGAAAATAGGAAAATAAATTCAATATTTATGCAAATATGTGATACAAAAAAATGTTCCCACTCTCATCCAGAACAATGCCTTGACATCATCTTCGCTTAAAGTAAGACACAATTAGAGGACATGATTTACAAAAATCTGTGAATACATATCTGGAATGGAATATGCTCAGGAGTTCATATACTTGGAGGTGGTATAGGAGTTTCCAAAAGTAAGGGACAGGGTAAACACTCCACAAACATGGAGCTCTGCTGGCCTAAAGACTTTTGAGAAACTGCCTCTGAGTTTGGGCACTTGAAATATATGTTGCTGTCAGGAGGTTTAGCTTCCGTTCTAGTTAGACCATCATAACTGGGTCTGCATCTATGTGACCTGGAGGACATTGTTTCTTATTTCCCAATGAACATGAGGCAGCAGTGCTGAATTTTTTCTTTGTAGGTAAACTGTAGCCACTGCGCGCTAAGTGTCTCCTCGTCTTTACTGTAAAGCCATTTTTTCATCCTCCACTTTTTGTCGTGTTTCTTGCTGCTGCACTGGGAGTTTGGTATCTGTTTCTTGAAATACAAGGAGTTCCACTGGGACAAAGTGCTGGAGGGAATTCTGTCACATGTGGTGGGTCAGGGTCTGCAGGAGAATGCACCAAGCAAGCTTCTTTCCCACAGAGCTTGCCCCATTGACCATAGCAACCTGATTCTGAATATTGTCCTGAAACCTCTCCATATAACAAGATGCTTTTACATACAAGGGTCTGCTGGATGCAAAATGTCAGTCACAAGCCATTTGGAAGCCAATGGCAGATAAACATGGCCTCACCACAGATGTTATTTCAGACACCTCCCCACCACTGCTCTAGGCCAACTACTCAGCAGGCTCCAAATTACTGGCATCTCTGTTCTACAGCATTTTCGTGAAACCAAGTCAATCAAGGCACTGTCTGGTATACTCATAATCAGCAACAGGAATCCAAAGTTTCTCCAGTGCCACTTGGTCAAGGGAATTTCAAAAATTTTGTGGTATTTATCTAGCTATTTTTTAAGGATGAAGTTGGAGGCACTGTGGGTTTCCAATCATTCAGGAACCATTAAATGGCGAGGAAACTCATTTGAACGAAAGAAATGGAGAACTATCACAGGCAAAGCTTCCCAAAGTGTGGCCAAAAGGTCACATGAAGCCAGGCTCATTGAGGTCTACAATGTGAGCTCCATGTGTGTTATGACTCTCAACTATGGCTGCCAAGTCTTTGACAATAAAATCGTGTGATATCCTGGCTGAGATTACTTATGCTCTGTGGAAAGCCACCCTGGGCCTAGATCTCAGTTTCCAAGGGCGAATCTCGTGTGTGGCCTCCTAAAATCTCAACACAATTCATGGCAATACTTCTCTGAGGACAGTTCCACAACTCAGTCTCTAAGGGGAATCACACCAGAGTTCAAGCCCAGGTGGAACCAGACATCTCTTCCAACCGCCACACAAATGACCACAATTAAAAACAAAAGACTCCCACATGGCACTCATCTTCTTCCATATAGACACTAATAATAACCTCTGGCTTGAGGTTTTCATGAGCGGCACAGACCAACACAGTGTTCAAAATAAGCACCCTCGCAGCTCATTTGTCACAAGTCAGGGTTGCCTGGACACCCTTCCTTTGAACACGGAATGATCATAGAGCCCTGCCTTTAATACTGCTCCACAATTCCAATTTGAGGCTTACTGACTGTGGGATTTAGATTCTTTATGTAAACTGGAGTCATGAGTAATCACAAGCACCAGTGGGCTAGACTCTGCAAGGCTTTGAAGTACTCATTTGATGCAAAGGATCCCTATTCTCACTTGATGGAGATCAGGAACCTTACAGAGGAAGGCGAGAGACGTAGTCCACAATAAATGCTTTTTGGACATTTTGGATTTGGGTGCACACATGGGATCTTTCTTTAGGTCCATTAGGTGCTGAGTATCTAAGCCACAGCCTCACACAGGGCCAAGTGGCCAATTCAGACACATCCCTTTCCAAACAATTAAGCAAAGAGCCCCAGGTGATGCCCATTCATTTCCATTTGAAAACTGTTTTCTTCAGGCTTCACAAAGGCGTGGCCTAATCAAAGACCTTCCTGTTATTCAGTGCAACAGAAGAATAGGTATGCAAAAGGCCCAAAGCAGGGTTTCTCCACAGAGACTTTACTGGTCACATTGATATCTGAGTTTTCTGAGATGCTCCAATTCCCTTCAGCTATCCTGTACATGGCCATGTCCCAGAGCTTGGAGGTGGTACATATCTTGGACACATAACCATGAGCCTATTATGGTTTGTGGCCAGAATTCAGGCAGAAAACAGGAACTTAGGAAGACAGTAGGTGTTGCCCATCCAGAAGGCAAGCCAAGTCCATCTATAAATTGGGAAGGATGAATGCTGGGAAGCTTTCTACTAGACAGAACACATCCATTGATGCATGCTCTTTCTAATGTCTTCATCCACGAACACAGTGGGATACCCAGACATAGAAACACACTCCTTGTCAAACGACTTTCTAGAAACCATCCACTCCAAAATGAACATACTGCCTTTCCTACCTATTCTCAGAAAATGAGACAAGACCACAAACTCACACCCAACCCACAAAGGCACCTCCTTCCCCCAAGTAGGTCTGTGACTATCCGGAGTGTCCTCTTACTGGTGGGCCATACTATGTTCCCAGAAATGGCCTGTCCTGTCTCAGATCTGGTCTCCTTGGCCAACTCTGTGAGGTTATTAGGAGCCAGCGGTGAGCCATTACATGGAGATGACTTTTTCTCTCTCAGGTCCTTCATAGCTGCATACATCTTCTCCAGGGATCATTTCTGTATGGACCTTTGAGGATCTTAGCATGTGGAAGATCTGCTACATTCCTATATTGAAAGACCAACTCTGTCTCTAATCTTCTGTAAAGTTAGATTGAGGGAACAGTGTATGGTTAGGATTAATAACATGTTCGATATGAATTAGGAATCATTCTGCAGGAATGATTGGGAAGCTGCAATATTTACAAGAAAATATAGGTGAAATATTAGTATGAAAACAGAAATGTAGGTAAGATTTGAAGCCCAGAAGGGCATTGGGCCCTTGATTGGGATACTTAGATTTGAATTATTTTCTGCAGAGATGTCTCAGATAAATTCAGTACAATGGCATAGGACCTTGTACGTTGGATGATGGAATGTTGAAGAGAACTTCTAGTCAAAAAGGGATAGTTGAAATTATTAGAAAGATATTCAGTTTCAGAAAGAAGAGTGAGTATAGGTTTTGGACAAAAGTTCTCCAGCAATAGGGTTTCGGATAGAGAGTGAATTTAAATGTGAGCACATGTGAAGAGTCAGTCACAATGATGAACTGGGGAAAATATGTCGGTAAGCAGATATCAATAGAGACATTAAGAAATCAGGAAAAGTATAAAGTGAGTGATAGGATTAGATATTTTCAACAGGGTTGAGTTTGAATATATAATCTAAGGAAGAAAAAAATATGTTGTCACAAATAGGATTGACATTTGAGAACATTAGGCAACATGTACATGGATGTTTTTAGTAATCCATGCTCACTTTCAATTTAGGCTTTGGTACAATCATATGTTTGACCTTTGCATTTTGGGTCCAGAATATTACTGTGATAAAATGTATATGTAGATTGGGTGACATAAGTATTTCTTATACCATTTCTGAGAGCAATATTTTGAAGATGTATAAATTATTATTGGCGGTACAAAGATTTGTACTCTGTGTCTATGAATATAGAATTAATGCATGAATTGACAATACTGTGAATAAATAATATAACTGTTTCCACTTTAAATAATGGATTGAATTGATATGTGAAAATATACACAAAAACTTATATTGATATACAATCATTCATTCCAACCAGTTACACATCTAATTGTATAATTGCGTTATGTTTTATTATAAAGATTGTGTGAGATTTGCTTCAAAAGTGATTATAGAAATCGAAAATAATGTGTTTGGAAAGAAGTCTCATTAAAAGACCAGTCAAGAAACCTGGAGGAATACATGTGTTCTGAAGCAGTAAGTGATTGAAAGAGAAACAAATGCCTATAAATTTGTGAATTTGTGGATGAAATATATATCCTATGATGTGCATGAACTGAAGAAATATTAACGAACCAATGTTGAATAAAAATGAACATCAAAATACACACCATGTCCCATAGGAATCTAATTGCATTGATGTTAAACTGGGTCAATTACTGTAGAAATATTAGTATTTGTATGCACATTCACTGAAGTTAGTTTTAAGTACTAGAAAACAAATATGTAGTTCAGGTAAATGAATACTTCTGAGAATAATCTTGTGAAATTTTTATTATAAATCCACATACATGAACATGAATGAATTTCGGTAGTGTATATAAGACACATATATTTCATATTTTGAAAAATCTTGAGAGTGTGTATATATATATATATATATATATATATATATATATATATATAAACACACACCCAAAACCCACACAGAGATATTAAAAAGTACCAATATATAAGCCAATCAATATTCATCATGAAATATATAACATCCACAGATGCAAAATAATTTATTTTACTGAGCATGGATTTATGTACAATGTTGTTCTCCTAGGAAGCTCACACATAGGTTGAATTTTCAGTTCCAACTGCTTTTAGGAGGAGTGATCTTTTCTCACAATTTGTATCTCCAAGTCAGCCAAGTCACAAAAATGTACGTGTGATACCAGGTAGGATTCTATATGTGCATATAAAAATACATGTGCTGAATAGGCTACAGAGAAAGGGCATATAAAAATACATGTGCTGTATAGGCTACAGAGAAAGGGAGACAGGAATTCACGTATTTGTTAACTACAAAAACCCATGGTGAACTATTTTAATTAAAAATTGACTAGATTTATAACACCTACACTTTATCATGCAAAAGGCAAATCCAACTATACACCATGCCTCCTCTGAACTGTTTGTATTTCACTTCTGTTTGCATTATTTCTCTCCACCATATTAGGGTTAGTAGTCAGAGTCTAGTAGGGTATGGGTTAGTGTCAGGGATTCAGTATTTTGAATGTAAAATAGGAAAATGAATCAAATGTGTATGCAAATATGTGCTACACAAAATCTTCCTACTCTCATTCACAACAATACCTTGACACTATCTTTGCCCCAAGTAAGACAAAATAAAAGAAGAAGATTTAGAAAATCTGTGAATACATATCAGGAATGGAACATGGTTACGAGTTCACAATATTGGAGGTGGTAGAGGAGTTTCCAAAAGTAAGGGACAGGGTAAATACTGCACAAATATGGAGATCTGCCAGCCTAAAGACTTCTGGAGAACCTGCCTCTGAGGTTGGCCACTTGAAGTATATGTTGTAGTCAGGACCTATGGCTTCCTTTCTAGTGAGACCACCAAAGCTGGGTCTCCATCTATGTGACCTGCAGAACATGGTTTCTTATTTTCCAAAGAACGTGAGGCAGCAAGGCTAAATTCTCTCTTTGTAAGTAAACTCTTGCCACTGAAGGCTAAGTGTGGCCCCGTGTGGACTGTGAAGCCATTTGGTCATCCTCCACTTTTCATGGTGTCCTTGCTGCTGCACTGGGAGTTTGGTATTGGCTTCAGGAAATACAAGGAATTCAACTGGGTCACAGTGCTGTAGGGAGATCTGTCACGTGTTGTGTGTCAGGGTCTGCAGGAGAATGCACCAACCAGGCTTCTATCCCACATAGCTTGCCCCCTTGACCATAGCAACCTGATTCTGAACATTGCCCTGAAACCTCTCCATTCAACAAGATGCCTTTACATACAAGGGTCTGCTGGCTGCACCATGTCAGTTACAAGCCTTTTGGCAGATCCACATGACCCCACCACAGAAGTTTTATCACAGACCTGCAAAACACTGCTCTAGGCCCACTACTCAGCAGACTTTAACTTATTTGCATCATTGTTCTACACCATTTTCATGAAACCCAGTCAATCAAGGCACTGTCTGGTACACTCATGATGAGCAACAGGAAATCCAAAGTGTATCCAGTGTCACCTGGTGATGGGAATTTCAAATTTTTATGATGTTTATCTAGCCATTTTTCAAGGATGAGGTTGGAGGCACTGTGGGATTTAATTCATTCTGGAAACATTAAAAGGTGAGAAAGCCCATTACAATGAAAGATCTGGAGAACTCTCACAGGCAAGACTTCCCAAAGAGTGGCCAAAAGATCAAATGAAGCCAGGCCCATTGAGGTCTACAATGTGAGGTCCATGTGTGTTTTTACTCTCAACTATGGCTGTCAAGTCTTTCAGAATAAAATCATGTGATATTCTGGCTCAGATTCCCAGTGCTCTGTGGGAAGCCCCCCGGGCCTAGATCTCAGTTTCCAAAGGCCACTACCATGTGTGGCCTCCAAAAATCCCAACACAATTCATGGCAATACATCTCTGCAGTCATTTCCAGAACTCAGTCTCTAAGAAGACTCACACCAGAGTTCAAGCCAAGGTGGACCCAGTCATCTCTTCCATCAGCCAAACAAATGACCACAATTAAAACCAAAACACTCCCACATGGCTCTCAACTACTTCCACATAGACACTCATCATAACCTCTGGCTGGAAGTTTCCATGAGGGGTGCAGCTGAAGACAGTATCCAAAATATGCTCCCTACCCTCATTTGTCTAATGTCAGGGTGGCTTGACAACCTATCTGTGAACAAGGAGTGATCAATTAGGCCTGCCATTAATACTGCTCTGCTTCTCCAATTTGAGCCTTATGTCTGTGGGGTTTAGATTCTTTATGTGAATTGGAGTTATGAGAAAATCCAAGCACCTATGGGCTTGCCTCTGCAGGGCTTTGAAAAACTTTTTGAACCAAAGATACCTATTCTCACTTGATAGAAGTCAGGAACCTTACAGAGGAAGGCGAGAGACTTCATCCACAAGACTGCTCTTTTTCCATTTTGGTTTTGGATGCACACATGAGATCTTTCCTTAGATTCATCAGGTGGTGAGAATCTAAGTCACAGCCTCACACAGGGCCAAGAGGCTGATTCAGACACATCCCTTTCCACGGCAATTAAGCAAAGAGCCACAGGTGATGCTCATTATTTTCCATTAGACAACTGTTTTCTTCAGGTTTCACAAAGGGGTGGACTGAGGCAAAGACCTTCCAGACATTCAGGGCAACGGAACAATAGGTAAACAAAAGGCCCAAATCAGTGTTTCTCCACTGACACTTTACTGGTCACACTGATATCTGAGTTTTCTGAGTTCCTCTCCATTCCCTTCAGCTATCCAGTACAAGGCCATGTTATAGAGTTTGGAGGTGGTACATATCTTTTACACAAAACCATGAGCCTATTCTTGAGAGTGGCCAGAATTCAGGAAGAAAACAGGAACTTAGGAAGATAGCAGGTGTTGCCCATTCATAAGGAAAGCCGTAGTCCATTCATAAATTTGGCAGGATGAATGCTGAGAAGCTTTCTACTAGACAGAACAATTCCATTGATGCATTCTCTTTACTAATGTCTATAACCACAGACACAGTGGAATACACAAACCCACAACCACACCCACAAAGGCAACTCTTTCCTCCAAGTTGGTCTGTGACTATCCAGAGTGTCCTCTGACTGGTGGGCCATACTATGTTCCCCAAAATTGCTTGTCCTGTCTCAAATCTGCTTTCCTTTGCTAACTCTGTGAAGTAGTCAGGAGTCAGCGGTGAGCCAATACCTGCTTTATCAGAAAAGAATTATCTTCAGAGCTTCCCTGGCATTTGGCCATCCTCACATCTGTAGGTAAGTGCCGCAGCCCGGCTGGCTGGGCAAAATAACCGGGGGGGTGACGAACAACTTGGGTAGACTGATGCAGCAGGAGTGGAAGCCAATTATTGTTGAATAAGAGCGGTATTTATACATTTTACACAGCCTATCTAATTAGCATGAAATAGATACAGCAGTCAAACAATAAGGAATCTCCACACTTAATGGCTCACTTTTGTTACTTCACAAACCACTCCCTCTGGCATTTTGCCAGGCGCCATTCAGACTTTTTTTACAGACTCTAACATTTCTCTGGCAAAATAACAGGTGCCAATCTGACTTGTTTACAGACCTTAACAGGTAAGAAGAAAGACTGACTCTGTCTTTGGTAAATTCAAACAAGTGAGACCACTGGGACTGGGATTGGTAATGGCTCTGGGTGCCTGGCTTCCTGGATCCCAAGTTCAGAGACTTTCATCATCAAGGAAGTGAGGTGTGGTCACTTCTTTCAGGAACTGAATGAGGTAACTGCCTTGGCAACCACTTTGTCCTAACAGTTGCTTCCAAGGGTCTCATGAGATGGAGGCTGCCCCTACTTCCTGTGACACTTTCATATGTTAGAATGGTATATCAACCATACGCACCTGGGAAGAGCTTTCCACACAGGCCTGGTTTGGTCTACTCTACATTAAGAAGAGTGAGGCTGATTCAGACACATTCCTTCATCCTACCAGGTTCTTTGCCATGGAGATGTCTTTTGCTCTCTCAGGTCCTTCATAGCTGCCTACATCTTCTCCAGAGATCATTTCTGCATGTACCTTTGATGTTCTCAGCAGGTGGAAGATCCCATACATTCCTGTATTGTAAGACCAACACTGTCGCTGCTCCTCAGTAAAGTTAGATTGAGGGAACAGTGTATGATTAGTGTTATTAACATGTTCAATATGGGTTAGGAACCATTCTGCTGGATGAATAATGGTATTGGGAACCTGTGATATTTATAAGAATATAGAGGTGAAATATATGTACGAAAACAGAAATCTAAGTAAGATTTGAAGCCCAGAACTTCATTTGTCCCTTGATTGGGATACTTAGCGTTGAATTACATTCTGCACAGATGTTTCAGATAAATCGATATACAATGGCATAGGACCTTTCACCTTGGATGATTGAATGTAGAAGAGAACATCCAGTCAAAAAGTGATAGTCGGTAGGATTAGGAAGATAGTCGGTAGGTTTAGGAAGAAGAATGAGTGTAGGATTTGGAACAAAAGTTCTTTAGAACTAGGGTATCGCTAAGAGAGTGAATGTAAATATCAGCACATGTGATGAGGAAGTCACAATGATTAACTGGGGAAAATATGTAGGAAAGCAGATATCAATAGAGACATTACAAAATCAGGCAAAGTATAAAGTGAGTGACAGGATTAGACATTTTCAACATGTTTGAGTTTGAATATATAATCTTTGGAAGAAACAAATATGTAGTCACCAATAGGATTTTCATTTGAGAGCATTAGGCAACCTGGACATGGATGTTTTTAGTAATCCATGTTCACTTTCCATTTAGGTTTTGTACAATCATAAGTGTGAACTTTGCTTTTTATGTCCAGAATATTACTGTGATAAAATGTATATGGAGATCAGGTGACATGGGTATTTCTTCCACCATTTCTGGGAGCTATATATTGAGGACGTATAAATTAGTATTGGGGGTACAAAGAGGTGTACCTGTGTCTATGAATATAGAGATAATTCGTGAATAGACTGTACTGTGAATAAATAATATAACTGGTTCCACTTTAAATAATGGATTGAATTGATATCTGAAACTAAGTAAGAAATCTTATATCGATATACAACCATTCATTCCAACCAGTTATACATCTAATGGTAAAATTAGTGTTATGGTTTATTGTGACGGGTTTGTGCGTTTTGCTTCAAATGTGATAATGGAAATCGAAAATAATGTTTTTGGGAAGAAGTCTCATGAAAAGAGCAGTTATGAAACATGGAGGAATACATGTGTTCTCAAGCAGGAAGTGATTGAAAGTGAAACAAATGCCTATAAATTTGAGAAATTTTGATGAAACATATATGCTATGATGTGCATAAACTGAAGATAGTAATGTACCAGTGTTGAATAAAAATGAACGTCAAAATACACATCATGTCTCATAGAGTCTACTTGCATTGATGTTCAACTGGGTCAGTTACTGTAGAAATATTAGGATTTGGGGGGGAATTAATAATACAATTTATTTTAGCACTAGCATGCCACAGAATGTAGAGGAAAGATCAATGGATTTTTAGTTATAGCACTAATAATCTAACATTTAGTGACTATTTTGGATAGTCTAGAAATTACATAAGGCTATGTAACATATTTTTTTTATTTAACATTCATCAAAGCTTGGAATTTTCGTAATATTTCTTCTTTTTTCTTTTTTTTATTTTTTCAGTTGTTGATTGACCTTCATTTTGTTTATTTGTATGTGGTGCTGAGAATAGAACCATGTGCCTCACACATGCTAGATAAGCATGTTACCTCTGAGCCACAAACCCAGCCCCTCCACTTCTATCTTAACATCATACACTCATGTCCCTCTTCTTTACTCACTTTCTTCCTCATTTTCCCCCTTCTCTCCCTTCCTTTTTGGTTTCCCCTCCATATCTATTTTTCTCTCATGTCATTACAAACAGTAGTATGCTATGAAATTTAAATTTAAGACTGTTTTTTATAGTCATTCTTTTTCTTGAGAAAATTTAAAAATTATAATCACCTGATAGATATATTACAATACATTTATTATACATATGTATCTATATTCATGCATATGCATTACATATATTATATATATATATATATATATATATATATATATATATATATATATATATATATTAAAAGTACTTTGAATTTCCTGTTAGAAATAATATAGACCAAGTCTTTCTTAATTCTCAATTCTTCCATAATTAACATCTTACAGTGAAAATCAAATAAACATATTTAAGTAAACAGGTATCATTCTTATTTATCAATACTGATAATTTAAAGTTTTATATCACATTAAGCTGTAATGTGGCATATTAACTCTTATGAATTAGAGAAATTTTATTTGAACAACCTATTATTTAAGGACCATATGCACTGACATTTTAAATGGCTTTCTTGTGATTTCAATTTCTATCAATTGTGTATTAATTGCCAAATACTTATTTTAGTACTTTTCATGTTCAAAATTGATATAAAGTCAATTGTTTAATTCTTCTTGTAAGTAGTTACTTATTACAGTAGGGACATTATTAATAATACTACATCTTTATAAGAAAAATGGTACAAATTTATTTTCATGCAAAATTAAGAATAATTGTATGCTCTAGATGTTTGATTGTTGATACATATAACAAAGAGCTTTTGATGAGTCTCTTCCCCAGTAAAACATAAAATGCAAAGATATAGTTAGGTTTGTATGTCCAAATAAAGATAAGAAAAAATACACATTATCAGCTAGAAACTATTAAATAAAAGATGAAAAGAACAATCCAACACATTGTACGAACTTGTCAGATGAGGTAGTATTCTGGAAGAATAGCCTAAGACTAGACCTTGTCCATGACAAAATATTCACGAAAAAAATGAAATATGAAAAGTGTAGAAAATGCTATGAATTTTTCATGAAGTTAGGTGAATTATCCTTTAATCTCAATTTATGTGCATTTTCTGGTAAAATAAATTTGTGATATTCACAAAACAAAGTTTCTGTATAGCAAAATGAATACATCTGAACCCATTTTTAGCTGATTTCTTCCCACTAAATTTTAAACCTTTATTTATTTATTTATTTTTATTGGTTGTTCAAAACATTACAAAGCTCAAGATATATCATCTTTCATACATTTGACTCAATTGGGTTATGAACTCCATTTTTTCCCCAAATACGAATTGTAGAATCACATCGGTTACACATTCACATTTTTACATAATGGCATATTAGTGACTGTTGTATTCTGCTACCTTTCCTATCCCCTACTATCCACCCTCTCCTCCCCTCCCATCTTCCCTCTCTACCTCATCTGCTATTGTTCAATTCTCTCCATTGTTTCCCCCTCACATCCCCTCACAACATCTTATATGCAATTTTGTGTAACATTGAGAGTTTCCTACAATTTTCATAAGCTTTCCCTTCTCTCTCCCTTTCTCTCCCCCCATTCGTCTTTGTTTAATGTTAATCTTTTCCTCATGCTCTTCCTCCCTGTTCTGTTCTTATTTGCTCTCTTTATAACAGAGAAGACATTTGGCATTTGTTTTTTAAGGATTGGTTAGCTTCGCTTAGCATAATATGCTCTATTGCTATCCATTTCCCTGCAAATTCTATGATTTTGTCATTTTTTGTGCTGTGTAATACTCCGTTGTGTATAGATGCAACATTTTTTTATCTATTAATCTATTGAAGGGCATCTAAGTTGGTTCCACAGTCTAGCTATTGTGAATTGTGCTGCTATGATCATTGATGTGGCAGTATCCCTATAGTACGCTATTTTAAGATCCTGAGAGAACATTCCAAGAAGGGTGATAGCTGGGTCAAATGGTGGATCCATTTCCAGCTTTTCCAGGAATATCCATACTTCTTTCAAAATTGGCCTCACCAATTTGCAGTCCCACCAGCAGTGTACAAGTGTATCCTTTTCCCCAAATCCTCGCCAACACTTATTGTTGTTTAACTTCATAATGGCTGCTGATCTTACTGGAGTCAGATGGTATCTTAGGGTGGTTTTGATTTGCATTTCTCAGACTGCTAGAGATGGTGAGCATTTTTTCATGTACTTGTTGATTGATTGTATGTCCTCCTCTGTGAAGTGTCTGTTTAGGTCCTTGGCCCATTTGTTGATTGGGTTATTTGTTATCTTATTGTTTAATATTTTGAGTTCTTTGTATATTTTGGATATTAGGGATCTATCTGAAGTGTGAGGGGTAAAAATTTGTTCCCAGGATGTAGGGTCTCTATTTACCTCTCTTATTGTTTCTCTTCTTGAGAAAAAACTTTTTAGTTTAAGTAAGTCCCATTTGTTTATTCTTGTTATTAACTCTTGGGCTATTGATGTCTTATTAAAGAATTTGGAGCCCGACCCCACAGTATATAGATCATAGCCAACTTTTTCTTCTATGAGACGCAGTGTCTCTGATTTGATATCTAGCTCCTTGATCTATTTTGAGTTAACTTTTGTGCATGGTGAGAGAACGGGATTCAGTTTCATTTTGTTGCACATGGATTTCTAATTTTCCCTGCACCATTTGTTGAAGATGCTATCCTTCATCCATTGCATGTTTATAGCCACTTTATCAAATATAAGAAAGTTGTAATTTTGTGGATTGGTTTCTCTGTCCTCCATTCTATACCATTGGTCCACCTGCCTGTTTTGGTACCAGTACCACACTGTTTTTGTTACTCTTGCTTTGTAGTAAAGTTTGAACTCTAGTATCGCTATACCTCCCGATTCACACTTCCTGCTTAGAATTCCTTTTGCTATTCTGTGTCTTTTGTTTTTCCATATGAATTTCATGATTGCTTTATCATTTCTACAAGAAATGCCGTTGGGATTTTGATTGGCATTGCTTTAAACCTGTAGAGAACTTTGGGTAATTTCGCCATTTTGATGAATTTAGTTCTGCCTATCCATGAACAGGGTACATTTTTCCATCTTCTAAGATCTTTTTCTATCTCTCTCTTTAGGGTTCTGTGGTTTTCACCTCTTTTGTTAGGTTGATTTCCAAGTATCTTATTTTCTTTGAGGATATTTTGAATGGAGTGGTTTTCCTCATTTCCATTTCAGAAGTTTTGTTGCTGATATACAGAAATGCCTTTGATTTATGCGTGTTGGTTTTATATCCTTCATTTATTAACTCTAGCAGTTTCTTTGTAGACCCTTTTGGGTCTGTTAAATATATTACCATGTCATCCACAAATAGCGATAATTCAAGTTCTTCTTTTCCTATTTTTATGCCTTTAATTTCTTCTGTCTGTCTAATTGCTCTGGCTAGTATTTCAAGAACTAAATTGAATAGAAGTGGTGATAGAGGGCATCCCTGTCTTGTTCCAGATTTCAGAGGGAATGCCTTCAGTTTTCTCCATTTAGGATGATCCTAGCCTGAGGTTTAGCATATATAGCTTTTACAATGTTGAGGTAAGTTCCTGTTATCCCTAGTTTTTCTAGTGTTTCGAACATAAAGGGATGCTGAACTTTGTTGAATGTTTTACTACATCTATCGAGATGATCATATGGTTCTTGTCCTTAAGTCTATTGATGTGGTGAATAGCATTTATTGATTTCTGTATATTGAACCAGCCTTGCATTCCAGGGATGAATCCTACTTGATCATGGTGCACAACTATTTTGATATGTTTTTGTATTCAATTCACACGGATTTTATTGAGAATTTTTGCATCCAACTTCATTAGAGATATTGGTCTGTAGTTTTCTTTTTTGAAGTGTCTTTGTCTGGTTTTGGGATCAGGGTGATTTTGGACTCCGAGAATGAATTTGGAAGAGCTCCTTATTATTCCATTTCTTGATATAGCTTGAATAGTATTGGTATTAATTCTTCTTCGAAGGTTTTGTTGAACTCTGCTGTATACCCATCAGGTACAGGGCTTTTTTTGATTGGTAGTCTTTTGATGGCTTCTTCCATTTCTTTCTTTGTTTTTGGTCTGTTAAAATTGTGTGTGTCTTCTTGACTGAATATGGGCAGATCGTATGACTTAAGAAATTTATCGATATTATAACTATCTTCTATTTTATTGGAATATAGGATTTCAAAATACTTTCTAATTATCTTCTGTATTTGTGTACTGTCTGTTGTGATATTGCCTTTTTCATTCCGTATGTTAGTAATTTGAGTTCCCTCTCTTCTTCTCATCCTTAGCATGGCTAAGGGCCTGTAAATCTTATTTATTTTTTCAAAGAATCAACTTTTAGTTTTATCAATTTTTTCAATGTTTTTTTTTTTTTTGTTTGTTTCAGTTTCGTTGATTTCTGCTCCAATTTTAATTATTTCTTGTCTTCTACTACATTTGCTGTTGTTTTGCTCTTCCTTTTCTAGGTTTTTGATGTGTACTGTGAGTTTATTTATTTGTTGTTTTATTCTTTTTTTGAGGAAAGAACTCCAAGAAATAAATTTCCCTCTTAAAACTGCCTTCTTTGTGTCCCATAGATTCCAGTATGTTGTGTCTGTATTGTCATTTGATTCTAAGAATTTTTTTATCTCCTCCTTTATGTCTTCTGTAACCCATTGATCATTCAGTAGAATATTGTTCATTTTACATGTGATGTAGGATTTTTCCTTCCTTCTATTCTCATTGATTTCCAGTTTCATTCCATTATGATCAGATATGGTGCATGGTATTATCTCCACGCCTTTATATTTACTAAGAGTTGCCCAATGGCATAATATATGGTCTAACTTGGAGTAGGATCCATGTGCTGCTGAGAATAAAGTGTATCCACTTGATGATGGTTGATATATTCTATATATGTCGGTTAAGTCAAGGTTATTGATTGTGCTGTTGAATTCTATAGTTTCTTTATTTAGTTTTTTATAGAGGATCTGTCTAATGGCGAGAGCGGTGTGTTGAAGTCACCCATAATTATTGTGTTGTAGTCTATTTGACTCTTGAACTTGAGGCGAGTTTGTTTTATAAGCGTTGCAGCTCAATTGTTTGGTGCATACCAATTGATAATTGTTATGTCTTGTTGGTGGATGGTTCCTTTTAACAATATATAGTGTCCTACTTTATCCCTTTTGATTAACGTAGGTTTGAAGTTGATTTTATATGATATGAGTATGGCCACTCCTGCTTGCTTCCGAGGGCCATGTGAGTGGTAAGATTTTTCCCAACCTTTCACTTTCAGCCTGTGTATGTCTTTACCTATCAAAAGAGTCTCCTGAAGGCAGCATTTTGTTGGATTTATTTTTTTGATCCAGGTTACTAGCCTATGTCTCTTGATTGGTGAGTTTAGATTTTTAACATTTAAGGTTACAATTGAAATATGATTTATACTTCCAGTCATGTTTATTTATTTATTTATTTTAATTTGGGTAGTTTTTACTTTTTGGTTATTTTCTTACCCCTTTACTGAGATACCTCCCACTGTTAGTTTTGGGCACTATTTTTCAATTCCTCTTCTTGTAGTGTTTTGCTCAAAATGCTTTGCAGTGCTGGTGTTCTGTCTGCGAATTCTTTTAGCTTTTGTTTATCAAGAAAGACTTAATTTCATTGTCAAATCTGAAGCTTAATTTTGTTGGATACAGTATTCTTGGTTGGAATCCATTATTTTTCAGTGTTTGAAATACATTGTTCAAAGATCTTCTCGCTTTCAAAGTCTGTGATGAAAAATCAATTGTTAACCTAATTGGTTTACCCCTGAATGTTATCTGCCTACTTTCTCTCGTAGCTTTTAATATTCTCTCCTTGTTCTGTATGTTGGCTATCTTCATAATTATATGTCTTGGAGTTTGTCTATTATGGTTTTGAATGTTTGAGGTCCTGTAGGCTTCCAGGATATGGCAATCCATTCCATCTTTCATCTCTGGGATGTTTTCTAGAATTATTTCATTTAATATGTTGTCCATTCCTTTGGTTTGAATCTCTATGCCTTCTTCTATCCCGATGACTCCCAATTTTGGTTTTTTTATGACATCCCATATCTCTTGAATAGTTGCTCATGGGATTTAAGCATGTTTTCTGTGTTGACTATATTCTTTTCAAGTTGACAAACTTTGTCTTCATTATCTGATGTTCTGACTTCTACTTGATCTAGTCTATTTGAAATATTCTTGTTTGAGTTTTTAATTTGGTTTATAGTTTCCTGCATTTCTAGAATTACTGTATGATTTTTTAAAAGATCTCTATCTCCTGGTAAACCTTGTTCTTTGCCATTTGAATTTGGTTGTTTAATTCATTTTCAAAATATACTTTTATTTCTTGGACTTGCTGCCTCATGTCTTCTCTATTATTCCTTTCCATCTGGGTTAGGTATGACTTAAGTTTTTTCCCTATCCCTGTTTCTGATGCTTCTAGGTTCTCCTGTAGTATTAAGTTGTCCTTCATTGTTTCTACACCTTTTTTCCCCTTGTTTTTTCATGATGTTCATGTTATTTTCTGGCTCTATTTGATTGCTGTGTTTCTGCTCTCTTCTATAGATTTGTTATGGGTTTATATATCTCTGTTTTCTCTCCTTTGTGTTGCTAGACTATGCCTGCTTAAGTGGATTTCGCTGTTAAGGAATTCTGACAGCCGAGCTCCAGTGATGTCACCTCTCTGCTGTGGTGGGCCCCAGGCTCCTTGCTGGAGTGTCCGAATTGGGGGGCTGGACTGGATTGTCTCTTGTTGGTTTCAGCTCCCGGTCGCTGGCATGCCGGCAGTCTCCAGCCACCCAGTAGCGCGGGCAGTGGATGGGCTGTCGCCGGCGGGTGGGTGATCTCTAGCCACACAGTTGCGCGTTCGGTCGTCGGCAGGCGAGCGTTCTCCAGCCATCAAGACATGCCGTCAGCAGGTGGGCTGGCACCGGCAGGAAGGTGGTCTCCAGTTGCCCAGTCACACTGGCAGCGGTCTGGCGTTCTCCAGCCACCCAGTCAGGAGGGCCTGGCCTCTAGTCCCCTGGTTTATCCTGCTAGTCCTGATTTCTCCTGCTAGACCAGATTTCTCCTGAGTGATGCTTCTCGGCAGCTCAAACTGTTCTCCGGGTCTGCCGTTTGTTGGGTGGGGAGGGTGTCTATTGTGAACCCTGGAACTCTATTGTTTTAATATTTTCCGCTTGCCCCTCGCCCCGCACTGGCTAGACAAGTTTCATTTTTGCCGCTGATGGGAAGGGGAGATGAAGGTCAGGTGCCTCTAGTTTTCCCCCAGTCTTTATGCAGACTTGCTCTGATTATCCCTCCCCCAAAAGCCTAGGAGAGATTTTATGCGAATTTTCCTCTGTATGTGAAATGAGCTGAGAAACACACACCTGTTTTATTGTTGCAATCTGTCTGGGAGTGGTGGTGGTTACTTCAGCTCTCCAAGATGGTGGCTGCTGGTTTCCTTTGTGGAGTTTCCACTTTGGGGGATAGAAATGTACTGCTAACTTTCCCGTCTGAAATCCCAAATTCAGCTGGGGGCTCAGTGGATGCTCAGCCAGCAGGATTCCACAGAATCTGCAGCAACGTTTCTCCCTGCTTGCTGGTCGCTTCTCGGTGGTGCCTCACCATTTGTAGACACGGGGCAGGTCACGCGGATAAATCAGAATGGATCTCCGGTTGCACAAGTGGCTTGTGTTTGAGACTCAATTACCGGACCTCGGTGGTGGAAATCATTCTTCTAGATTTCGGTAAACACCCATTTTCCTGTAAGATCCTAACAAGATAGTTTTTCATCGTTCTAACTCGTTATTCACCTGCGCAGTGGCAGGGTACACTGGGTGTGATACACTGTCTTCATAGTCATCTTGCAATGCCGAAATATTAGGATATGGATGCACCATTTACTGAAAACTGTTTCAGTACTAGGAAAAAATATGTATTTCAGGTGGATGAATATTTCTGAGATTAATTTTTTAAAAAGTGGATTATAAATCCACATACATGAATATGAATGAATTTAGGGAGTGCATAATAAGACACAAATATTTCATATTTTGAAAAATCCGGAGAGTATATATATATAAATATATATATATATATATATATATATATATATATATATATATATATATATATATATATACACATATACACACACACACACACAGACATTAAAAACTAGCAATATATATGTCAATTGAAATTCATCATGAAATACATATCATCCACAGACCCAAAAATATTCATATACTTAACATGGATTTATGTATAATGTTGTTCAACTAGGAGGCTTACCCATAGGTTGAATTTTCAGTTCCAACAGCATTTAGGAGGAGTGATCTCTTCTCAAAATTTGTATTTGCCAAGTCAGTCACCTCACAAAAATGTACGTGTGATACCAGGTACGATTCTATATGTGCATATAAAATTACATGTGCTGAATAGGCTACAGAGAAAGGGAGACAGGAATTTACATATTTGTTAACTTTCAAAACACACGGAGAACTATTTCAACAAAAAATTGACTAGATTTATAACTTCTAACCTATATAATGCAAAAGGCAATTCCAACTATACACCATGCCTCCTCTGAACTGCTTGTATTTCTATTCTGTTTGAGTTTTTATTCTCTATCGTATTACGATTAGTAGTCAGAGTCTAGTAGGGTAGGGGTTAGAGTCAGGGATTCAGTATTTCGAATGGAAAATTGGAAAATGAATCCAATGTGTATGCAAATATGTGCTACACAAAATCTTCCCACTCCTCCAGAACAATGGCTTGACATTATCTTCGCCCCAAGTAAGACATAATTAGAGGAGAAGAGTTAGAAAATCAGTGAATACTTATCTGGAATGGAATATGCTAAGGAGTTCACTACCTTGGAGGTGGTAGAGGAGTTTCCAAAAGTAAGGGACAGGGTGAACACTCCACAAACATGGAGCTCTGCTGGCCTAAAGACTTCTTGAGAATTTGACTCTGAGTTTGGTCACTTGAAACATATGTTGTTATCAGGAGCTTTAGCTTCCTTTGTAGTGAGATCATCAAAGCTGGGTCTGCACCTATGTGACCTGTAAAACATAGTTTCTTATTTTCCAATGAACATGAGGCAGCAGTCCTGAATTTGATCTTTGTAGGTACACTGTGGCCACTGGGTTCTAAGTGTCTCCCTGTGTGGACTGTGAAGCCATTTGTTCATCCTCCAATTTTCATGGTGTTTCTTGCTGCTACAATGGGAGTTTGGTATTTGCTTCATGAAATACACGGAGTTCAACTGGGACACAGTGCAGGAGGGAGTTCTGTCACGTGTGGTATTTCAATTTCTGCAGGAGAATGCACCAACCATGCTTCTATATCACATAGCTTGCCCCATTGACGATAGCAAATCGATTCTGAACATTGCCCTGAAACCTCTCCAAATAACAAGATGCCTTTACTTAGAAGGGACTGCTGGCTGCATCATGTCAGTCACAAGCCATTTGGAAGCCAATGGCAGATCCACATGGCCCCACCAGACATGTTTTATCACTCACCTGCCTACCACTGCTCTAGGCCCACTAATAATCAGGCTCCAACTTATTGGCATCTCTGTTTTACACAATTTTCATTAAAACCAGTCAATCAAGGCAGTGTCTGTTATACTCATGATCAGCAACAGGAAATCCAAAGGTTCTCCTGTGCCAGCTGGTCATGGAAATTTCAAAAATTTCATGGTATTTTTCTAGCCATATTTCAACAATGAAGGTGGAGGCACTGTGAGTTTCAGTTCATTCCAGAACCATTAATGTTGACGAAGCTCATTTCAATGAAAGCTCTGGAGAAATCTCACAGGCAATGCTTCCCAAAGAATGGCCAAAAGGTCAAATGAAGCCAGGCCCATTGAGTTCTACAATGTGAGGTCCATGTGACTTTTGACTCTCAACTACGGCTGCCAAGTCTTTCAGAAGAAAATTATGTGATATCTTGGCTGTGATTCCCAGTGCTCTGTTGAAAGCCACCCTGGGCCTTGATCTCAGTTTCCAAGGGCGACTCTCATGCATGGCCTTCTAAAATCCCAACACAATTAATGGCAATACTTTTCTGAGGTCAGTTCCAGAACTCAGTCTCTAAGGGGAAAAACACCAGAGTTCATGTCAAGGTGGACCCAGTCATCTCTTCCAATCACCACACTAACAACCACAATTAAAACCAAAACAATCCCACATGGCCCTCATGTTCTTTTATATAGACACTCATCATAACCTATCGCTGGAAATTTCCACGAGGGGCGAAGCCCAAGACAGTCTCCTAAATAATCTCTCTTGCCCCTAATTTGCCTAAATTCAGGGTGGCCTGGACACCATTCCTGTGAACCAGGAGTGTTCAAATAGGCCTGCTGTTAATACTTCTCTGCTTCTCCAATTTGAGGCGTATTGACTGTGCAGTTTGGATTCTTTATGTGAATTGTAGTCACGGGAAAACTCAAGCAATTTAGGGATTTGAAGAAATGATTTGGCCCAATGGATCCCTATTCTAACTTGATGGAGGTCAGGAACCTTACAGAGAATGGGGAGAGACTTCATCCACAATAACTGCACTTTTGGCCATTTTTGTTTTGGATGCACACATGTGATGTTTCTTTAGATTCTTCAGGGGTTGAGAATCTAAGCCACGGCCTCACACAGGGCCAAGAGGCTGATTCAGACACTTCCATTTTCAAAGAAATTAAGCAAATATCCACAGGTGATGTCCATTCATTTCCATTTGAACCTGTTTTCTTCAGGCTTCACAAACGGATGTCTTGAGGCAAAGACCTTCCTGACATTCAGGGCAACAGAACAATAGGTAAGCAAAAGGCCCAAAGCAGGGTTTCTCCACTGAGACTATCATGGTCACACTTATATCTGAGTTTTCTGAGATGCTCGACATTCCCTTTAGCTATCCAGTACATGGCCATGTCACAGGGCTTGGAACTGCTACATATCTTGGACACAAAACCATGAGCCTATTCTGGAGAGTAGCCAGAATTCATGAAGAATGCAGGAATTTTGGAAGATACCACATGTTGCCCATCGATCAGGCAAGCTGAAATCCATTCATAAATTCGGCAGGATGAATGCTGGGAAGCTTTCTGCTAGACAGGAGACAACAATTGATGCATTCAGTTTTCTAATATCTAAAACCATGCACATAGTGGGATACACAGACATAGAAACACTTGCTTGCCAAACGACTTACTATAAACAGTTCACTCCAAACCAAACAAACCACCTTTCCTACCTATTCTCAGAACATGAGACAAAACCACAAACCCACACCGACAACCACAGAGGCACCACCTTCTACAAAGTATGTCTGTGACTATCCAGAGTGTCTTCTGACTGGTGGGCCAACTTATGTTCCCCGGAAAACACCAACTCTGTGAACTTGTCAGGAGCCAGCGGTGAGCCACTATCTGCTTTCTCAGGAAAGGCCCCTCTTCTGAGTTTTCCTGGCAGTTGGCCATCCTCATATCTGTAGGTACCATGAAAGACTGACTCTGTCCTTGGTAAATCCAAACAAGTGAGCCCACTGGGACTGGGACTGGGACAGGCTCTTGGTACCTTGCTTCCTGGATCCCAAGTACCGAGAGTTCCATGACCAAGGAAGTGACGTGAGGTCACTTCCTTCAGGAACTGAATGAGGTCACTGCTTTGGCAACCACTTTGTCCTAACAGTTGCTTCCAAGGGTCCCATGAGATCGAGGCTTCTCCTACTTCCTGTGACACTTTCACAAGTTAGAATGGTATATGAACCATAGGCACCCAGGAACAGGTCTCCAAAAAGGACTGTTTGTGTCCATCTTCTCTACATTATGAACAGAGAGGCTGATTCAGACACAACCCTTCATCCTGACCAGGTTGTTTGCAATGGAAGATGACGTTTGCTCTCTCAGGTCCTTCATGGCTGCCTACATCTTCTCCAGGGATCACTTCTTCATGGACCTTTGAGTTTTACAACAGGTGGAAGATTCTCTACATTCCTGTATTGTAAGACCAACTTGGTCCCTGCTCTTCTGTAAAGTTAGATTGAGGGAACAGTGTATGGTTAGGGTTAATAACAGGTTTGATTTGGGTTAGGAATTATTCTAATTGATGAATAATGGTATTGGGAACCTGTGATATTTATAAGAATATATAGGTGAAATATAAGTATGAAAACAAAAATCTAGGTAAGATTTGAAGCCCAGAAGGGCATTGCGCTATTGATTGGGATACTTAGCTTTGATATACGTTCTGCACAGGTGTTTCAGATAAATCGATAATCAATGGCATAGGACCTTGTACCTTGGATGATTGAATGTAGAAGTGAACATCCACTAGAACAGGGATAGTCGGTAGGATTAGGAAGATATTCGATAAGTTTCAGAAGAAGACTGAGTACAGAATTTGGACCAAAAGTTCTTTAGCAATAGTGTATCGGGTAGAGAGTGAATGTAAATGTCAGCACACGTGAAGGGTCAGTCACAATGGTGAACTGGGGAAAATATTTAGGTAAGCAGACATCAATAGAGACATTAGGAAATCAGGCAAAGTATAAATTGAGTGATAGGATTAGACATTTGCAACAGGGTTGAGGTTCAAAATATAGTCTTAAGAAGAAACAAATATGTAGTTACCAATAGGATTGACATTTGAGAGCATTAGGCACACTGGACATGAATGTTTTCAGTAATCTATGCTCACTTTTCATTTAGGCTTTGATACAATCATAAGTGTGACCTCTTCTTTTTGTGTCCAGAATATTACTGTGATAAAATGTATATGTAGATTAGGTGACATGAGTATTTCTTCCACCATTTCTGGGAGCAACATTTTGAAGATGAAAAAATTAGTATTGGGGTTACAAATAGATTTACTCTGTGTCTATGAACATAGAGATAATTTATGAATAGACGATACTGTGATTAAATATTATAACTTGTTCCAACTTTAAATATTCGATTGAATTGATATCTGAATATAAACAGAAAATCGTATATTTATATGCAATCATTCATTCCAACCAGAAATACATCTAATGGTAATATTAGGGTTATGGTTTATCATGAAGAGTGTGTCAGTTTTTCTTCAAAATGATTATGGAAATCAAAAAAAAAAAGCGTTTGGAAAGAAGTCTCATGAAAAAACAATCAAGTAACCTGGAGGAATACATGTGTTCTGAATCAGGAAATGATTGAAAGTGAATCAAAATCCTATAAATTATTGAAGTTGTTGATGAAATATATATCCTATGATGTGTATAAACTGAACAAATAGTAATGTACCAGTGTTGAATAAAATGAACTTCAACATAGACATCATATCCAAGAGGAATCTAGTTGCATTGATGTTAAACTGGGTCAGTTTCTGTAGAAATATTAGGATTGTATGCACCACTCACTGAAGTTAGTTTTCAGTACTATAAAACAAATATGTAATTCAGGTGGATGAATATTTCTGAGAATAATATTGTGAAAAGTTGATTATAAATCCACATACATGAACATGAATGAATTTAGGTAGTATATGTAAGACACATATATTTCATATTTTGAAATATTTGGAGAGTGTATATATATATATATATATATATATATATATATATATATATATACACCCACACACACACACACACAACACACACACCCAGGCAATAAAATGTAGCAATATATATGCCAATCGAAATTCATCATGAAGTATATATCATCCACAGATGCAAAAATATTTAATTTACTGAACATGGATTTATGTATAATGTTGTTCTACTAGGAGGCTCACCCATAGGTTGAATTTTCTGTTCCAACAGCGTTTAGGAGGAGTGATCTCTTCTCACAATTTGTATCTTCCAAGTCAGCCACCTCACAAGAATGTACATCTGATACCAGGTAGGATTCTATATGTGCATATAAAAATACATGTGCTGAATCGGCTACAGAGAAAGGGAGACAGGAATTCACATATTTGTTAACTTTAAAAACACATGGAGAACTATTTCAATTAAAAATTAACTAGATTTATAACACCTACCCTATATCATGCAAAAGGCAAGTGCAACTATACACCATGCCTCCTCTGAACTGCTTGTATTTCTATTCTGTTTGGGTTATTTTTCTCCATCATATTAGGATTTGTCATCAGAGTCTAGGAGGGTATGGGTTAGTGTCAGATGGCCCGGCTGGCAGGACACATCAACTTGGGTGTCGATCCTAGTTGGGGAGGAATGAAGGGACAAGAGACATGAGAGACGACAGCAAGACAGGAGTTCTGATCATGCTGCAAACTTTTTTTATTCTCAGAGGGTATTTATATGCTGCGGATGGGAAAGCTCTCTTATCGGCAGTTGCTGGATGTCTTCACAGGGTGAGATAACCTCAGGATGTTTCAGGTAGACAGATGGTAGCCGGATGTCAAAAGGAGATAGATGGCTGTGGGATGTCTCCCAGGCAGGTTGTGTCCCAGGGGGATGTTTCTTGTGTCAGTCTATTTTTTGAAGGAGAACTTCCTTCTAGCCCCTGACATCTCCCCTTTTGTTATATAAAATATTCGACCATACCTTACAGGCCATGGATTTAGGGGGTGATAGTGGCTCTGTTTCTCTAGGATGCCTTAGAATATCTCCTGATTTGAGCGAGCATCTTTCCTAGGAGATTTCGTGTTGGCTTTGGCATGTTTTTGGAGGAGACGTCTTTGAGGGGATAGCATGCCAACCGCCATGCACCAGAGCGTGTCATTCAGAGGTCTTGTGTTTGGGGATCCGTGTATCCATCCTCCTGCAGTCCTTCCTGGACCCTCCGTTATTATGGTCTAACGTGCTCATTCCAAGGGTGTGTCCTCCCCCAAGCGGAGGGGCCCATGGAGAACGAACCCTTATTGCAAGGGTAGAAGATGGTTGCTCAGAGCTGTTACTTATAGTTTTCTGTAAGAAAGAGAGATCTGTGGGGATGTAAACTTAATAAGCCTGTGAGAAGGGTTGAACATTCTTTTAAATGTTGGCAGTGCTGTCTTCCATCTCCAGACCATGATAGTGGACCTGTATGGGCTTAGAAACCAAAATATTAATCTGTTCTTTAATAAATTGTACCAGCCTCTTTATAATGCAGGGGCCTATGGACACCATTAAAAGTAAACCCAACAAAGGGACTAATAGGGGAAGAAGGTAGGGTAGAAATCCATTATGCCCAATCCAGAGGGGATTTTCAAATAGTTCCCTTTGTCTCTTTTCTGGATCTTCTTGAAGCTGCTTAATTTTAATGCGTACTATGCCTGATTTATTGGCATAAACGCAGCATCGTTCCCCTAAGGCTAAGCAAATACCACCCTGGTTAGCTGTCAGCAAATCTAAGCCCCGTCTGTTTTGAAGGAACACTTCTGCCAGGGAATTTATTTGGTCCTGCAAATCTTTAAAGGTTCCTGATAAAGTTTGTACATAATTTATAAGTTGTTGAGACAGGCGATGGTAAGAGTGAATAGCCGTGCCTAAGCCACTGTACCTGTGCCCACAGCAGCTGTTATTCCAAGGCTGGCAATGAGTGGTAAAGCCTGTATTGCCCACCTATGTCTTTTGACTAAAGTGTCTAGGCTAGAAATTGGTAGAGGTTCATCTCCTGGGACAATAGTTATATCAGGGAGTAATAAAGCAAGAACACAACCAATGGTCCAATTCGCTGGAAGCGTGGGAAGGCCGAGTTTCCTCCACACATAAAAACTGTGCCATTGGAGGAACAAAGAGATGGGGTGGGTGAGGAATAATTTTATACTGTTGAGCAATTTCCAAAGGAAGTAAGTCGAACATCAGTATCATAGGTATTATTCTGCATCGCGCCTAAAAGAAATAATGTAAAAGTGCCTATAGGCTGTACTTTAAAGGGAAATCCGGGTTGGCATGTATTATCATTGTCCATGATAGAATTAATAGGAACTGCCATAGGCATGATTGCCCCTGCTGTCATGCAGAGCCAGCAATCACCAGCAAGGGTGGGGTTCGAATTATTAAGCTAGGAGAATGTAGATTGCAAAATATCTAATGTATTGGTATCTAAACCTGGGAACTGGGATTTAGGCTACATTAAGGGATGATATGTGAGCTCAGGGATTTGGGGTTTCAAAAGTTTGATTATCTGAGGATGCTTGACAGAATAAGTGGGTCCTCCACCATCAGAGACCCCTGTAGGGGCCTTAATGGGCCAGTAGGAACCTTTTCCGACAGTGCCTTGGCACCCAGCTGACTGTAGCTTGGTGTATTTGCCATCTCCTCCATGGTCAAAGAGAATGGGGGTATAATGAATAGTGGTCCCCCTGCTGCATGAGTTTTAGTTAGGGAGGCTTCAAAAAATTGTTCTCCCTGTTTATTAACACAAAGTGAAGCCGACACATTACAAGAGACATGCATCGCCTGGGTATGCGTACAAGTTGCAGAACAATTTTGGAGAGCTTTACTTGTACTAGGGGGAATAATCTTTGGCTTGTTAACACATACCCATTTAGGCTGATGAACTCCTCCGAGATTATGGTCAACCTTGGCACGGAGGTAAGTCACCTTAGTCATGCAGTCAGCAGTATGGGTCCAACTAGTGGGAGCCTCAGTCCAAAATCCTCCTTTGCATTCACGGGGGGGGGGCAAAAAGGTACTCCATGATGTTGGAAATTGGAGGTCCAAGGTCTCCGTGTTCAAACCTGTTCAGCAGAAGTGCCTTAAGCAGGATCCTCGCACAGATTCTTGGCTGTATCTGAAATGGAGGAAAATTTGTCCTCAGGGGGAGGGCCTCCGTCCCTGGGTTGAGGTAAGTAATTTACCTGTTTAACCAGGCATTCTGGTAACCATCTTGGGGATGCTTGCTCTTGGTCCAAAACACAAGCTGAGCCTCATCCCCTGATGAGGATAGGATCTGGGCGTTTTCATTTATTTGTAATGGGATTGCACCACATAACAGGCGAGCGAACAGAATTGGACGAAGGATGCCAGTGTCTGTCTGTGGCCAAATGGCCTTCACTGTCTAAGGTAAGAAAAATAAGGGCAAATAATGCATGGTTAAGGCGATCCCTGGGAGTGGTAAATACAAGGGCGGAAGCCTTAAGACGGGATAGCCAAGTCTTTAAGCTAAGCTGGGCAAGTTCCACATGCCTTGGCCCTGAGAGTTGTATGGAATTTCAGTAGTATGACAAAATTGCAAGGTAGCACAAAACTGTTTAAACTTGGCACTGGTATATGCAGGACATTTATCTGTTTTAATATGTATTGGTTTACCCATTACGAAAAAGGCTGAAACAAGATGAGAAAGGACAACTTTGGTAGCCTCTCCAGAATGTGGTGATGCAAAACTAAAGCCGCTGAAAGTATCTATAGAAACGTATATATATTTGGTTTTTCAAAATTCAGGAAAATGAATAACATCCATTTGCTAAACCTGATTGGGCTGTAATCCTCGGGGGTTAACTCCCAAGTGTTGAATGGGGAGGGAGACAGTGCAACCAGGGCATGCTTTTACTATTTCTCATGCATGTTGCCTGGTAATTTTCCAAAGTAATCGATGGCTCTGGGAATTTAGATGGTGAAGATTTTGTAACTCCATGGCCTTTTGAATGGAGCCAACAAAAATTGGAAAGATGGAACGTGTTGCTGCATCAGCTTGGGCATTACCTTGTGTTAGAGGGCTCAGAAGGTCAGAGTGTGTCATGATGTGTCCTAAGGAAAATGCATGTTTTCTGGCCTGAATTAGCTGCTGAAGCTGGTGAAACAGAAAGGGGGAATTGGAAGAAGCCATAATGGTGGGTGAAATCTCCAGCAGGGGCACAGAAAGAGCAATGTAGGCACTGTCTGTATAAATATTAACAAGATTATCAAAAAAACTTTATGAAAACTTGTGTTATGGTGAACAATTCCACAAACTGAGCTGACTGATAGACAGTATCAAAGGTGGTAGGCTTGTTATTGACAACAAAGACTGCACGGCCATTACTGGAACCATCTGTAAAGACAGTAAGTTCTTGAGGAATGGGAGCCTTTTGAGTAATTTTGGGAAAAATAAATGAATGTAACTGGACAAAATTTAAAACGGGGTCATTGGGGATGTGGTTATGAATTGTTCCCAAAAAGCCTGATAGGGCAATACCCCATTGATCCATGTCTCTAGTAAAAATTGTAGTAAGGGTTTGGTCCTTAGTATATGGAATTAAAATATTATCAGGGTCTTTGCCAAATTGTTGTCGAGAAAGCAAACGACCTTTAAAAATAAGAGAAGCTACCTGAGCAAGATAAACAGTAATAACCTTGGAGGATGTGGTGGATACAAGGACCAAAAGCAAGGGGCAGCCTTTATTTTTAAAATGTGGATCTCGCTGCCAAAATATTCCTGTGGGTGTATGAGGAGTGTGGAAAATAACCAGAACCAGAGGAAGGTTATAAGAAATTTGTGTAACAAACTTTTGGGCAATGGCTTCTGTGGCTTGGTTTAATGCATGTCATGCCTCGGGAGTAAGCTTTTGAGGGGAGGAGGGGTGGGAATCACCTATCAAAATATCATTAAGGGGCAAAAGTACACAAGTGGGTAATTTTAAATATGTTCCTAGCAATTGAATATCCCCCAGTAATATTTGAAAATCATTAAGTGTGTGAAGATGGTAAACACATAGTTGTATTTTAGGAATTTGGATCTGATTATCTTGAAGTTTAAGGCCCAAATAGGTATAAGGGTCCTGTGTTTGAAACTTATCTGGAGCTATCTGTAGTCCCAAGGTAGTGAGGTTTTGTAAAAGTCCAAGTAACAATTATTAAGGTCATGGGTATTAGGTGCAGCAATTAACAAATCATCCATATAATGTAAAATATAATTTTGTGCTCATCGCTCTCTCACAGGGTCTACTGCTTGAGCAACGTGTTTTTGGCAAAGACTAGAGCTGTTGGCCATACCTTGGGGAAGAACCTTCCATTGAAATCTCTGCATAGGGCCCTGAAAATTAATGTGAGGGAGACTAAAGGCAAAATAGGGTCTATCCTCAGGATGTAAAAAGATGGTAAAAAAGCAATCTTTTAAGTCAATAACCATTTTACAATAGTTTTTTGGAATCGCCACTGGTGTGGGAATGCCTGGCTGTAGTGCTCCCATCGGGCGCATAACTTTATTAATGGCACACAAATATTGTAAAAGGCACCACTTGAGTGATTTTTTCTTGATAATAAAAATAGGAGTAATCCATGATGAGGTTGAGGGCTTTACATGGCCGGCTGCAAGCTGTTCCTGCACTAACGTGGAGGCAGCCTCCAATTTTTCTTGGGTAAGGGGCCACTGATCCACCAACACAGGAGTCTGAGTCTCCCAAATAATTTTATCTGCATGGGGTACAGGAGGGTCAGGGACTGACACTAAAAATCTGAATACACAAGTCCACATGTATTTGTTTTTGTTTGGGTTGTATAGCCTCCACCAGTCCTTGTTTCAGTATCCCCAGGCCTGTACCAGGAACAAAATTCATAGGAAGCATTTGATGAGTCACCATGGAATTGGGACTGGCGAGAATAACTTCCAATAACTCAAAATATCTCCTCCCTATACGTTAACAGGGAGGTCAGAATCAACGAAAGGAGTGACAGTTGACTTATTACCATCTTTATCAGTGCAGCTAATAGACCTAGAGCTGACCAGAGGATTTTTTTATTTTCCTATCCCTTTAAGGTCAGTCAAGGATGGAGTGAGGGGCTAACCTGATGGCTTGTATTTTTGAGAAATAATTGTGGCATCAGCTCCAATATCTAGAACTCCTTGGAATTCCTTTCCTCCAGTAAGTAAGGTAAGGGTGGGTCTATTGTGAGAAATGGGCTGAACCCAATACACATCAGAGAAGCCCAAGAAGGCAGTCCCCCGAGGTAGGTTTGGGTTTTGGAAATGCCTCCTGAATCCAAGGGAAGGAGAATTAATTGTGCAAGTCTTGTTCCTGCTGGGATGGCGGTAACTCCATTAATAGCAGTGGCCAGTATTTTTATTTCTCCAGTGAAATCATTATCATTAATGCCAACGAAGACCTGAACACCTTGTATGGTAGTGGAGGTTCTTCCAAGATTAAGGGCACATGTATGAGATGGAGGGGGACCCATAATTTCATTGGGTATTATCTGGGGCCCTTGCATTGGGTCTAATATTGTATTTGTGGCAGCACAGAGGTCCAATTTTGTGCTGCCTGGGGTGGCTAGTTGGAGGGAGGCAATTGTGGAGAAGGATTTTGTGGTAGGTTGGGAGTTTAGGAGGGAACAAACTTTATTGCTCCTGTGTTTGTCGTGGGGGATGTTGTGGCCGGGGGCTGGCCCCGCAGGGAGTTTCCCGAGAAGTAGGAAGAAATAGGCTGTGTGAGGGCATTTGTCTTAGATCTACACTCACTGGCCCAGTGATGACCTTTACCACTTCTATGGAAAAGGGTAGCTGGGGGCGGTTAAGCCCCAGTTTGAGGAGACGCTATTCCTAGGCTTTGTTTGCCTGTGGGACACTCACATGCAAAATGGCCAGGTTGTTTACAAGTAAAGCAAGTACGTGAGCCAGGATTGTGAAAGGCCTTGGTAAAGGCGGTCCCTAAAGCCAGACCCATGGCATGGGCTGCACCCACGTCTGCACAGAGTCTAATAACTTCAGAAAGTTTCCCTTTATCCTTATGTGGTTGAAGAACATTCTGACATGCTGGGTTAGCATTTTCAAAGGCAAGATGTTTTACATAGGTGCTTTCACCTTCGCTTGGTAAATCCTATAGGCTGTGGCACGGTCCTGAGAGGTCGCGGGTGTTCTGAATGGTAGAGAGCTGCTTCCTTCTCCAAGATAGCGTCCTCCCCAGGGGTCAATGTGTCTCTTTGATTTAAAACTGGATAAAGGTGGTTTTTAATCATTGGAGCCTTATTAATTAGGGTCGTATTTTGAGGGGGACCAGGAAGGTTCTCAGGGTCCTGGGAAGACTGAGAAGGTTCTATGTCTATACTAATGATGGGCATGCAGAGGGGGGACGAGAGGTCTTTTGCATAATCTCTTCCCCAATCCTGACAAGTTGTAAGGTACCATTGTCAAAGCGAAAACTTTTAAGAATTTCATTAATTAAGTTCCAGTAAGAAAAGGTGGGAACTGGCATTTTTTCTGGGCCAAAGGATTCATAATAATCTTTTAAACAGTCTCCTACTCTAAGCCATTTTTGCCATCAATGGTCCCTTCAAGAGGAAACCATGGACACAATTCTCCTATGTATGAAAAGAAAAATTTTAAGTCCTTTTTCTTAACATGTGCCCCTCATGTCTTGAAGGACTCCTTGAGGCCTGAAATAAACAAATCATGTGACGATACTGCTTGTCACATGGTGCGTCACTCACCGTGCATCATCCCCACCTTCCTCCTGGATATGTCTCCGGGTGGTGTCTGCTGAGGCGATCGTGAGCTCCTCTTGACCAAGTCTTCCAGGAGGAAGGGGTTCCCCCTCAGTCAAAGGCTTGAGCCCCAGTCGGTGGGCGCCAGATGTCCCGGCCGGCAGGACACATCAACGTGGTCAGCGAACCTAGATGGGGAGGAATGAAGGGACAAGAGGCATGAGAGATGAGAGCAACACAGGAGTTCTGATCAAGCTGCAAAATTTTATTGTTCACACATGGGTATTAATATGCTGGATATGGGAAAGCTCTCTTATCAGCAGTTCCTGGATGTCTTCACAAGGTGAGATAACTTCAGGATGTTTCTGGAAGAAAGATGGCCACAGGATGTCTCAGGGACATATATGGCTACAGGATGTCTTCCAGACAGGATGTCTCCTGGGGGCTGTTTCTTGTAAGTGTCAGGCTGTTCTTTGAAGAAGAATTCCTTCTACCCCTGACAGTCAGGGATTCAGTATTTCGAATGGAAATTTCGAAAATGAATCCAATGTGTAGGCAAATATGTGCTACCCAAAAATCTTCCCAGTCTCATTCAGAACAATTCCTTGACATTTCCTTCACTCCAAGTAAGACATAATTAGAGGAGAAGAGTTAGAAATCTGTGAATACATATCGGTAATGGAAAATGCTCAGGAGTTCACAACCTTCGAGGTTGTAGAGGAGTTTCCAAAAGTAAAGGACAGGGTAAAAACTCCAAAAACATGGAGCTCTGCTGGCCTAAAGACTTCTTGAGAAACTGCCTCTGAGATTGGGCACCTGAAATATATGTTGATGACAGGAGCTTTAGCTTCCTTTGTAGTGAGACCATCAAAGCTGGGTCTGCATCTATATGACCTGGAGGACATGGTTTCTTTTTTTCCTATGAACATGAAGCAGTAGGGCTGAATTCTCTCTTTATAGGTAAACTGTTGCCACTGGGCGCTAAGTGTCTTGCAGTGTGGACTGTGAAGCCATTTGGTCATCCTCCACTTTTAGTGGTGTTTCTTGCAGCTGCACTGGGAGTTTGGTATTTGCTTCACAAAATACGAGAAGTTCAACTGGGACACAGTGATGGAGGGAGTTCTGTCATGTGTGGTGGGTAAGGGTCTGCAGGAGAATGCACCAACCTGGCTTATATCCCACATAGCTTGCCCCCTTGACCACAGCAATCTGATTCTAAACATTGCCCTTCAACCTGTCCATATAACAAGATGCCTTTACATACAAGGGTATGGGGGCTGCACTATATCAGTCACAAGGCATTTGAAAGCCAATGGCATATCCACATCAGCCCACCACAGATGTTTTAACACACACCTGCACACCACTGCTCTAGGCCGACTACTCATCAGGCTCCAAGTTACTGGCATCTCTGTTCTACACCATTTTCATGAAACCCAGTCAATCAAGGCACTGTCTGGTACATTCATGATCAGTAATAGGACACCTAAAGGTTCTCCAGTGCCACCAGGTGATGGGAATTTCCAAACTTTAATGATATTTATCTAGGCATTTTTCATGGATGAAGTTGAAGGCACTGTGGGTTTCAATTTATTCAGGAACCATTAAATGGAGAAGAAGCTCATTTCAATGAAAGCTCTGGAGAATTCTAACAGGCAAGGCTTCCCAAAGACAGGCTAAAAGGTCACATTAAGCCAGGCATTTGAGGTCTACAATGTGAGGTCCATGTGTGTTTTGACTTGCAACGATGGCTGCCAAGTCTTTAAGAATAAAATCATGTGATGTCCTTCCTGAGATTTCCAGTGCTCTTCGGAAAGCCTCCCTGGGCCTAGATCTCAGTTTCCAAGGGCGACTCTCATGCGTGGCCTCCTAAAATCCCAACACAATACACGGCAATACTTCTTTGAGGTCAGTTCCAGAACTCAGTCTCTAAGGGGAATCACATAAGGGTTCAAGCCCAGGTGGACATATCCATGTCTTCCAACGGCCACAAAAATGACCACAATTAAAACCAAAACACTCCCACATGACACACCTGATGCAAAGACCTTCCTGACTTTCAGGGCAACAGAAGAATCGGTAAGCAAAATGTCCAAAGCAGAGTTTTTCCAATGAGGCATTCCTGGTCTCACTGATATCTGAGCTTTCTGAGATGCTCGCCATTCCCTTCAGCTATCCAGTACATGGCCATGTCACAGAGATTTGAGGTGGTACATATATTTGACACAAAACTATGAGCCTATTCTGGAGAGTGCACACAATTCAGGAAGAAAACAGGAACTTAAGAAGTTAGCAGGTGTTACCCATCGATAAGTCATGCCGCAGTCCATTCATGAATTGTGCAGGATGAAAGCTGAGAAGCTTTCTACTAGACAGGACTCACCAATTGATGCATTTTCTTTTCTAATGTCTACAACCAGGGACACAGTGGTATAAACAGACATAGAAACACTCGCCTTGTCAAATGACTTACTAGAAACAGTTCCCTCCAAACCAAACAAACCGCCATTCCTACCTATTCTCAGAATATGAGACAAAACCACAAACCCACACCCACACCCACAAAGACACCTCCTTCCCCCATGTAGGTCTGTGACTATCCGGAGTGTCCTCTGACTGGTGGGCCATACTATGTTCCAATGAAATGGCCTGTCCTGTCTCAGATCTGGTCTCCTTGGCCAACTCTGTGAAGTTGTCAGGAGCCAGCAGTGAGCCACTACCTACTTTCTCAGGAAAAGCCCCTCTTCAGAGCTTTCCTGGTTTTGGCCGTCCTCACATCAGTAGGTAGCAAGAATGACTGACTCTGTCCTTGGTAAGTCCAAACAAGTGAGACCACTGGGACTGGGACTGCCTCTTGGTGCCTGGCTTCTTGGATACCAAGTTCAGAGAGTTCCATCAACAAAGAAGTGAGGTGAGGTCACTTCCTTAAGGAACTGAATCAGATCACTGCCTTGGTAACCACTTTGTCCTAACAGTTGCTTCCAAGACTACCATGAGATGGAGGCTGCCCCTACTTTCTGTGACACTTTCACAAGGTAGAATGGTATATCAACCATAGGCACCTAGGAACAGCTCTCCACACCAACCTGATTTGGTCCATCTTCTCTACATTAAGAAGAGAGAGGCTGATTCATAAACAACCCTTCATCCTGACCAGGTTGTTTTCCATGGAAGCTGACTTTTGCTCTCTCAGGTCGTTCATAGTTGTCTACATCTTCTCCAGGGATCATTTCTGCATGGACCTTGAGGTTCTCAGGAGGTGGAAGATCCCCTACATTCCTGTATTGTAAGACCAACTCTGTCCCTGCTCTTCTGTAAAGTTAGATTGAGGGAACAGTGTATGGTTAGGGTTAATAATATGTTCAATTTGAATTAGGAATCATTCTGCTGGATGAATAATGGTACTGGGAACCTGCGACATTTATAAGTATATATAGGTGAAATATATGTATGAAAACAGAAATCTAAGTAAGATTTGAAGCGCAGAATGGGGATGGGCCCTTGATTGTGATACTTAGCGTTGAATTATGTTCTGCACAGATGTCTGAGATAGATCGATATACAATGGCATTAGACCCTGTACCTTGGATTATTGAATGTATAAGAGAACATCCAGTCAAAAAGGGATAATGGGTAGGATTAGGAAGATAGTCAGTAGGTTTAAGAAGAAGAGTGAGTATAGGATTTGGAACAAAAGTTCCTTAGCAATAGGGTTTGGATTAGAGTGTGAATGTAAGTGTCAGCACAATTGAAGAGTCAGTCACAATGATGAACTGCGGAAAGTATGTAGGAAAGCTGATATAAATAGAGACATTATGAAATCAGGAAAAGTATAAAGTGAGAGATAGGATTAGATATTTTCAACAGGGTTGAGTTTGAATATATAATCTTAGCAAGAAACAAATATGTTGTCACAAATAGGATTGAATTTTGAGAGCATTAGCCAAACTTGATATGGATGGTTTTAGTAATCCATGTTCACTTTACATTTAGGCTTTCGTGCAAACATAAGTGTGACCATTTCTTTTTGTGTCCAGAATATTACTCTGATAAAATGTATATGTAGATCAGATGACATGAGTATTTCTTCCACCATTACTGGGAGCAAAATTTTGAAGACGTATAAATTAGTATTGGGTTTACAAAGAGGTGTACTCTGTGTCTATGAATATAGAGACAATGCATGAATAGACAATAGTGTGAATAAATAATATAACTGGTTCCACTTTAAATAATGGATTGATTTGATATCTGAAAATATATAAGAAATCTTATATTGATATACAATCATTCATTCCAACCAGTTATACATCTAATAGTAATATTAGGGTTATACTTTATCATGAAGGGTGTGTGAGTTTTGCTTCAAATTTGATTATGGAAATCGAAAATAATATGTTTGGAATGAAGTCTCATGAAAAAACCAGTCAAGAAACATGGAGGATTACATGTGTTCTAAAGCAGAAAATGATTGAAAGTGAAACAAATGCCTATAATTTTGCTAACGTATGGATGAAATATATATCCTATAATGTGCATAAACTGAAGAAATTGTAACATACCAGTGGTGAATAAAAATGAACATCAAAATACACATCATGTCCCATAGGAATCTACTTGCATTGATGACAAACTGGATCAATTATTGTAGAAATATTAGGATTTGTATCCACCATTCACTGAAGTTATTTTTCATTTCTAGGAAAAAATATGTATTTCAGGTGGATGAATATTTCCGTGAATAATCTTGTGAAATGTTAACTCTAAATCCACATACATGAATATGAATGAATTTAGGGAGTGTATAATAAGACACATATATTTTATATTTTAAAAAAATTTAGTGTGTGTGTGTGTGTGTGTGTATATATATATATATATATATATATATATATATATACACACACACACACACACACACACACAGAGAGAGACATTAAAAATTAGTAATACATATGCCAATCGAAATTCACCATGAAATATATATCATCCACAGATCCAAAAATATTCATTTTACTGAACATGGATTTATGTATAATGTTGTTCAACTAGGAAGCTCACCCATAGTTTGAAATTTCAGTTTCAACAGCGTTTAGGCGGAGTGATCTATTCTCACAATTTCTATCTGCCAAGTCAGCCACCTCACAAGAGTGTACCTGTGGTACCAGGTAGAATTCTATATGTGCATATAAAAATACATGTGCTGAATAGGCTACAGAGAAAGGGAGAGAGGAATTCACATATTTGTTTACTTTAAGTACCCATGGAACTATTTCAATTAAAAATTAACTTGAATTATAACACCTACACTTTATCATGCAAAAGCCAAGTCTAACTATACACCATGCCTCCTCTGAAATGCTTGCATTTCTATTCTGTTTGGGTTATTTTACTCCATCATATTAGGATTAGTAGTAAGAGTCTATTAGTGTATGGGTTAGTGTCAGTTATTCAGTATTTCAAATGGAAAATAGGAAAATAAATCCAATGTGTATGCAAATATGTGCTACAAAAAATTCCCACTATCATCCAGAACAATGCCTTGACAATATCTTCGCCCCTAGTAAGACACAATTAGAGAAGAAGAGTTAGAAAATCTGTGAATACATACCTGGAATGGAAAATGTTCAGGAGTTCACAACCTTGGAGGTGGTAGAGTAGTTTCCAAAAGTAAGGGACAGTGTAAACACTCCACAAACATGGAGCTATGCTGGCATTAAGACTTCTTGAGAAACTGCCTCTGAGGTTGTACACTTGAAAAATATGTTGTTGTCAGGAGCTTTAGCTCCCTGTGTACGGAGACCATCAAAGCTGGGTCTGCATCTATGTGACCTGGAGGATATGGTTTCTTATTTTCTAATGAACATGAGGAAGCAGTGATGAATTCTCTCTTTGTAGATAAACTGTGGCCACTGGGGGCTAAGTGTCTCCCTGTGTGGACTTTGAAGCAATTTGGTCATTCTCCAATTTTCGTGGTGTTTCTTGCTGCTGCACTGGGTGTTTTGTATTTGCTTCACAACATACAAGGATTTCAAATGGGTCACAGTGCTGGTGGGAGTCCTGTAAGGTGTGGTGGGTCAGGGTCTTCAGGAGAATGCACCAACCAGGCTTCTATCCCACATTTCTTGCTCCCTTGACCATAGCAACCTGATTCTGAACATTGCCCTGAAACCTGTCCATATAACCAGATGCCTTTTCATATAATTTTCTGCTGGCTGCACCAAGTCAGTCACAAGCCATTTGGAAGCCAATGACACACCCACATGGCCACACCGCAAATATATTATCAGACAACTGCACACCACTGCTCTAGGCCCACTACTCAGCAGGCTCCAACTTACTGGCATCTGTGTTCCACACCATTTTCAAGAACTCCAGTCAATCAAGGCACTGTCTGGTACACTCATGAGCAGCAATAGGACATCCAATGGTTCTCCAGTGCCACCTGGTCATTGGGAATTTCAAAAATTTCATGGTATTTATCTATCCATTGTTCAAGAATGAAGTTGGAGGCACTTTGGGGTTTTCATTCATCCAAGAACCATTAAATGGTGAGGAAGCTCATTTCAATGAAAGCTCTGGAGAACTCTCACAGGCAAGGCTTTCCAAAGAGTGGTCAAAATGTCATATGCAGACAGGCCCATTGAGGTCTAAAATGTGAGGTCCATGTGTGTTTTGACTCTTAACTATGGCTGCCAAGTCTTTCAGAATAAAATCATGTGATATCCTGGTTGAGATTCTCAGTGCTCTGTGGAAAGCCACCCAGGGCCCAATCTCAGGTTTCAAGGGTGACTCTCATGCGTGGCCTCCTACAATCCCAACACAATTAATGGCAATACTTCTCTGAGGTCAGTTCCAGAACTCAGTCTCGAAGGAGAATCACACCCGAGTTCAAGCCCATGTGGACCCAGTCATCTCTTCCAACCGCCACACAAATGACCACAATTGAAACCAAAACATTCCCACATGACCCTCATCTTCTTCCATAGACACTCATGATAAACTCTTGCTGGAGGTTTCCATGAGGAGCGCAGCCCAAGGCAATGTCCAAAATATGCACCCTTGCCCGTCATTTGCCTAAAATGAGGGTGGCCTTGACACCCTTCCTGTGAACCAGGAGTGATCAAATAGGCCTGCCTTTAATACTGCTCTGCTTCTCCAATTTGAGGCCAACTGACTGTCAGGTATAGATTCTTTATGTGATTTGGCATCATGGGAGAACCCAAGCACTTCTGCAGGAGTTCAAAGAACTCATTTGACCCAGAGGATCCTATTCTCACTTGATGGAGGTTAGGAACCTAACAGAGGAAGGCAAGAAACTTCATCCACAATGACTGATATTTTTACCATTTTCGTTTTCAATACACACATGGGAACTTTCTTTATATCCATCAGGTGCTGAGAATCTAATCCATAGCCTGACCCAGAGGCAAGCAGCTGATTCAGACACATCCCTTTCTAAAGCAATTAAGCAAAGCACCACAGGTGATGCCCATTCATTTGCATTTAAAAACTGTTTACTTCAGGCTTCAAAAAGGAGTGGCCTGAGGTAAGGACCTTCCTGACATTCAGGGCAACAGAAAAATAGGTAAGCAGAAGGCCCAAAACAGTATTTCTCCACTGAGACTTTCCTGGTCACACTGATATCTGAGTTTCCTGAGATGCTCGCCATTCCATTCAGCTATCCAGTACATGGCCATGTCACAGAGCTTGGAGGTGTTACATATCTTGGACACAAAACCATGAGCCTATTCTGGGTAGTGGCCAAAATTTAGGAAGAAAACAGGAACTTAGGAAGATAGTAGGGGTTGCCCATCCATAAAGCAACCTGCAGTCCAGTCATAAATTGGGTAGGATGAATGATGGAAAACTTTCTTCTAGACAGGACATATCCATTGATGCATTCTCTTTTCTTATGTCTACAACCACGGACACAGTGAGATACACAGATATAGAAACACTCACCTTGTCAAACGACTTTTTAGAAGCAGTCCACTCCAAACCAAACAAATCGCCTTTCCTACCTATTCTCAGAACATGAGACAAAACCACAAACTCACACCCACACCCACAAAGGCACTTCCTTCCCCCAATATGTCTGTGACAATCCGGAGTGTCCTCTGACTGTGGACCATATTGTTACCCTGAACTGGCCTGCCCTGTCTCAGATCTGGTCTCCGTGGCCAAATCTGTGAAGTTGTCAGGAGCCAGCGATGACCAACTACCTGTTTTCTTAGGAAAGGGCCCTCTTCAGAGCTGTCCTGGCATTTGGCCATTCTCACATCAGTAGGTACCAAAAAAGACTCTCTCTGCCCTTTTCTCTGTAAAACCAAACATGTGATCCCACTAGGACTGTTACTGGGACTGGCTCTGGATGCCTGGCTTCCTGAATCCCAAGTTCAGAGAGTTCCATCACCAAGTAAGTTAGGTGAAGTCACTTTCTTCATGAAATGAATGAGGTCACTGCCTTAGCAACCACTTTGTCCTAACAGTTGCTTCCAAGGGTCTCATGAGATGGAGGCTGTTCCTACTTTCTGTGACACTGTCACAAGTTAGAATGGTATATCAACCATATGCACCGGGGAACTTCTCTCCATACAGGCCTGCTTTGGTCCATCTTCTCTACATTAAGAAGAGAGAGGCTGATTCAGACACATCCTTTCATCCTGTCCAGGTTCTTTACCATGTCAGAAGACTTTTGCTCTCTTTGGTACTACATAGCTGCCTACAACTTCTCCAAGGATCATTTCTGCATTGACCTTTGAGGTTCTCAGCAGGTGGAAGATCCCCTACATTCCTGTATTGTAAGACCAACTCTATCCCTGCTCCTCTGTAAAGGTAGATTGAGGGAACAGCGTATGGTTAGGGTTAATAACAGGTTCGAATTCGGTTGGGAATCATTCTGCGGGATGAATAATGTTATTGGGACCCTGCGAAATTTAAAAGAATATATAGGTGAAATATAAGTTTGAAAACCCAAATCTATGTAAGTTTTGAAGCCCAGAAGTGTATTGGGCCCTTGGGTAGGATACTTAGCTTTGAATTATGTTCTGCACAGATGTCTCTGATTAATCGCTATACAATGGCATAGGACCTTTACCTTGGATGATTGAATGTCGAAGAGAACATGCAGTCAAAAAGGGATAGTCGATAGGATTAGGAAGATAGTCAGTAGGTTTAGAAAGAAGAGTGAGTATAGGATTTGGACAAAAACTTTTTTAGCAATAGGGTTTCGGGTAGAGAGTGAATGTAAATGTCAGCACATGTGAAGAGTCATTCACAATGATAAACTGGGGAAAATATGTAGGAAAGTAAATATCAATTGAGACAAAAGGAAATCAGGCAAAGTATAATGTGAGTTATAGGATTAGACATTTTCAACAGGGTTGAGGTTGAATATATAATCTTAGCAAGAAACAAATATGTAGTCACCAATTGGATTGACATTTGAGAGCATTAGGCAACCTGGACATGGATGTTATTACTAATCCATGCTCACTTTCCATTTAGGCTTTGGTACAATCATAAGTGTGATCTTTGCATTTTGTGTCCATAATATTACTGTAATAAAATATATATGTAGATCAGGTGACATGAGTATATCTTCCACCATTTCTGGGAGCAATATTTTGAAGACGTATAAATTAGTATTGGGGGTACAAACAGGTGTACCCTGTTTCTATGAATATACAGATAATGCATGAATGGAACATACTCTGAATAAAACATATACTCATTCCACTATAAATAATGGATTGAATTGATATCTGAAAAAATACAGGAAATCAAATATTGATATACAGACATTCATTACAACCAGTTATACATCAATGATAATATTAGTATTAGGATTTTCATGAAAAGTGTGTGAGTTTTGCTTCAAAATTGATTATGGAAATCGAAAATAATGTGTTTGGAAAGAAGTCTCATGAAAAGAGCAGTAAAGAAACATGGAGGAATACATGTTTTCAGAAGCAGGAAGTGATTGAAAGTGAAACAAATTCCTATATATTTTTGAACTTTTGGATGAAATATATATATTATGATGTGCATAAACTGAAGAAATAATAATGTCCCACTGTTGAATAAATATGAACGTCAAAATACATATCCTGTCCCATAGGAATCTACTTGCATTGATGTTAAACTGGGTTAGTTACTGTAGAAATATTAGGATTTGTATACACCATTCACTGAAGTTAGTTGTCAGTACTAGGAAACAAATATGAATTTCAGGTGGATGAATAGTTTGGAAAATAATCTTGTGAAAAGTTGATTATAAAACAACATAAATGAATATGAATGAATTTAGGGCGTGTATAATAAGTCACATATATTACATATTTTGAAATATCTGGAGAGTATATATATATATATATATATATATATATATATATATATATATATAGAGAGAGAGAGAGAGAGAGAGAGAGAGAGAGAGAGACAGAGACAGAGAGAGAGACATTAAAAACTAACAATATATATGCCAATCAAAATCCATCATGAAATATATATCATCCACAGATCCAAAAATATTCATTATACTGAACATGGATTGATGTATAATGTTGTTCAACTAGAAAGTTCACCCATAGTTTGAAATTTCAGTTCCAATAGCATTTACGAGGAGTGATCTCTTCTCACAATTTGTATCTGCCAAGTCAACCACCTCACAAGAATGTACGTGTGGTACCAGGTAGAATTCTATATGTGCATATAAAAATACATGTGCTTAATAGGCTACAGAGAAAGGGAGAAAGGAATTCACATATTTGTTAACTTTACAAACACATGGAGAACTATTTCAAAAAAAATTTGCAAGATTTATAACTCCTACCCTATATTATGCAAAAGGCAAGTCCAAGTATACACCTTGCCTCCTCTGAACTGCTTGTACTTCTTTTCTGTTTTTTGTTATTTTTCTCCATCATATTAGGATTAGTAGTCAGAGTCTAGTTTGGAATTGGTTAGGGTTAGAGATTCAGTGTTTTAAAGGGAAATTGAAAAATGAATCCAATGTCTATGCAAATATGTGCTACCCCAAAATCTTCCCAGTCTCATCCAGAACAATGCCTTGACATTATCTTTTACCAAAGTAAGATACAGTTAGAGGAGAAGAGTTAGAAAATCTGTGAATACATATCTGGAATGGAATTTGCTCAGGAGTTCACAACCTTGGAGGTGGTAGCAGAGTTCAAAATAGTAAGGCAAAAGGTAAACACTCCTCAAACATGGAGCTCTGCTGGCCTAAAAAATTCTTGAGAAACTGCCTCTGAGGTTGGGCACTTGAAATACATGTTGTTTTCAGGAGATTTAGTTCTTTTATAGAGAGACCATCAAAGCTGGTTCTGCATATATGTGACCTGTAAGACATGGTTTCTTATTTTTCATTGAACATGTGGCAGCAGTGCTGAATTATTTTTTTGTAGCTAAACTGTGGACACTGGGGCTAAGTTTCTCCCTGTGCTAACTGGGAAGACATTTGTTCATCCTCCACTTTTAGTGGTGTTTCTTGCTGCTGCACTGGGAGTTTGGTATTTGCTTCACGAAATAAAGGAGGTCAATTGGGACACATTGTTGGAGGGAGTTCTGTCACGTGTGGTGGGTGAGGGTTTGCAGGAGAATGCAATAACCAGGCTTCTATCCCACATAGCTTTCCCCCTTGACCATAGCAACCTGATTCTGAACATTTCCCTGAAACCTCTCCATATAACAAGATGCCTTTACCTACTGGGTCTGTTGGCTGAAACCATATCAGTCACAAGCCATTTGGACGCCAATGGCAGTTCCACGTGGCCTCACCACAGATGTTTTGTCACACATCTGCTCACCACTGCTCTAGGCCCACTAATCAGCAGGCACCAAGTAACTGGCATCTCTGTTCTACACCATTTTTATGAAACCCTGTCAATCAAGGCACTGTCTGGTATACTCATGATCAGCATCAGGACATCCAAAGGTTTTCCAGTGCCAACTGGTCATTGAAATTTCAAAAATTTCATGGTATTTATCTAGCCATTATTCAAGGAAGAAGTTGTAGTCACTGTGGGTTTCAATTCATTCACGAACCATTAAATGTTAAGGAAGCTCATTTCAATGAAAGCTCTGGAGAACAATCACAGGCAAGGCATCCCAAATAGTGGCCAAAAGGTCACATGAAGCCAGGACCATTGAGGTCTACAATGTGAGGTCCATGTGTGTTTTGACTCTCAACTATGGCTGCCAAGTTTTTCAGAATAAAATCATGTGATATCCTGGCTGAGATTCTCAGTGTTCTGTGGAAAGCCACCCTTGGCATAGATCTCAGTTTCCAAGGGCGACTCTCATGCGTGGCCTCCTAACATCCCCACACAATTCATGGCAATACTTCTCTGAGGTCAGTTCTACAACTCAGTCTCTAAGGAGTATTACACTAGAGTACAAGCCGAGGGGGACCCAGTCATCCCTTCCAACTGCCACACAAATTACCAAAATTAAAACCAAAACATTCCCACATGGCCCTCATCTTCTTCCACATAGACCCTCATTTTAACCTCTGGCTGGAGATTTTCATGAGGGGTGCAGCGCAAGAGAGTGTCCAAAATAAGCTCCCTTGGCCCTCATTTGCCTAAAGTCAGGGTGGCCTGGACACCATTCCTGTGAACCAGGAGTGATCAAATAGGCCTGCCATTACAACTACTCTGCTTCTCCAATTTGAGGCCTACTGACTGTGGGGTTTAGATTCTTTATGTGAAGTGGAATCATGAGAAAACCCAAGCACCTCTGCATGGCTTTGAAAAACTCATTTTACCCAAAGGATCCCTATACTCACTTGATGATTGTCTGCAACCTAATAGAGGAAGGAGAGAGACATCATCCACAATGACTGAATTTTGCCATTTTAGTTTTGGATGCACACATGGGATCTTTCTTTATATCCATCAGGTGCTGAAAATATAAGCCACAGCCTCACACAGGGCCAAGAGGCTGATTCAGACACATCCCATTCAAAGCAATTAAGCAAAGAGCCACGGGTGATGCCCAATCATTTCCATATGAAAACTGTTTTTTTCATGCTTATCAAAGGGGTGGCCTGAGGCAAAGACCTTCCTGTCATTCAGTGAAACAGAAAAATAGGTAAGCAAAAGGCACAAACCATGGTTTCTCCACTGAGACTTACCTGGTCACACTGATATCTGAGTTTTCTAAGAAGCTCGCCATTACCTTCAGCTATTCAGTACATGGCCATGTGACAGAGCTTGGGGTGGTACCTATCTTGGACACAAAACCATGAGACTATTCTGCAGATTGGTCAGAATTCAGGAAGAAATCTGAAACTTAGGAAGATAGTAGGTGTTGCCCATCGATAAGGCAACCTGCAGTGCAGTCATAAATTGGGCAGGATGAATGCTGGGAAGCTTTCTACTAGACAGGACACATTCATTGATGCATTCTCTTTTCTAATGTCTACAACCACGGACACAGTGTTATACACAGACATAGAAACACTTGCCTTGTCAAAAGACTATCTAGAAACAGTCCACTGCAAACCAGACATACCAGCTTTCCTACCTATTCTAAGAAAATGAGACAAAACCAGAAACTCACACCCACAAACACAAAGCACCTCCTTCCCCCAAGTAAGTCTCTGAATATCCAGAGTGTCCTCTGACTAGCGGGCCCTACTATGTTCACCCGAAATGGCCTGTACTGTGGCAGATCTGGTCTCCTTGGCCAACTCTGTGTAGTTGTTAGGAGCCAGCGGTGAGTCACTACCTACTTACTAAGGAAAGGCCCGTCTTCAGAGCTCTCCTGATATTTGGCCATCCTCACATCAGTAGGTACCAAGAAAGACAGAATCTGTCATTGGTAAAACAAAACAAGTGAGCCCACTGGTACTGGGACTGGGACTGGCTCTGGATGCCTGGCTTCCTGGATCCCAAGTTCAGAGAGTTCCATCACCAAAGAAGTAAGGTAGGTCACTTCCTTCAGGAACTGAATGAGGTCAATGCCTTGGCAAACACTTTGTCCTAATAGCTGCTTCCAAGGGTCCCATGAGATGGAGGCTGCCCCTACTTCCTGTGACACTGTCACAAGTTAGAATGGTATATCAACCATAGACACACGGGAACAGCTCTCCACACAGATCTTGTTTGGTCCATCTTCTCTACATTAAGAAGAAAGTGGCTGATTCAGACACACCCCTTCATCCTGACAAGGTTGTTTGCCATGGAAGATGACTTTTGCTCTCTCAGGTCCTTCATAGCTGCCTACCTCTTTTCCAGGGATCATGTCTGCATGGACCTTTGAGGTTCTCAGCAGGTGGAAGATCCCCTACATTCCTGTATTGTAAGACCAACTCTGTCCCTGCTCTTCTGTAAAGTTAGATTGAGGGAACAGTGTATGTTTAGGGTCAATAACATGTTGGATTTGGTTTAGGAATCATCCTGCAGAATGAATAATGGTATTTTAAACTGCGATATTTACTAGAATATATATGTGAAATATAAGTGTGAAACTAGAAATCTAGGTAACATTTGAAGCCCAGAAGGGCATTGGACCCTTGATTGTGATACTTAGAATAAAATTACATTCTGCACAGAGGTCTCAGATAGATCAATATACAATGGCATAAGACCTTGTACCTTGCTTGATTGAATGTAGAAGAGAATATCCAGTCAAAAAAGGATAGTCGGTAGGATTAGGAAGATAGTCGGTAGGTTTAGAAAAAGAATGAGTATAGGATTAGGAACAAACGTTTATTAGCAATAGGTTATCAATTAGAGTGTGAATGTAAATGTCAGCACATGTGAAGAGTCAGTCACAATGATGAACTGGGGAAAATATGTAGGAAACAGATAGAAATAGAGCCATAATGAAATCAGGCAATGTATAAAGTGAGGGATAGGATTAGACATTTTCAGTAGGGTTGAGTTTGAATATATAATCTTAAGAAGAAACAAATATGTAGTCACCAATAGGATTGATATTTGAGAGCATTAGGCAAGCTGGACATGGATGTTTTTAGTAATCCATGTTTACTTTCCTTTTAGGCTTTGGTACAAACATAAGTGTGAGCTTTGCATTTTGTGTTCCGAATATTTCTGTGATTAAATGTATAAGTAGATCAGGTGACATGAGTATTTCTTCCAACATTTCAGGGAGCAATATTTTGAAGACATATAAATTAGTATTGGGGGTATAAAGAAGTGTACACTGCGTCTATGAATATAGAGATAATGCATGAATAGACCATACTGTGAATAAATAATATAACTCGTTCCACTTTAAATAATGGATTGAATTTTTATCTGAAAATATATAAGAAATCCTATATCGTTATGCAATCATTAATTCCAACCAGTCATACATCTAATGGTAATATCAGAGTTATAATTCATCATAAAGTTTATGTGAGTTTTGCTTCAAAAGTGATTATGGAAATTGAAAGTAATGTGTCTTGAAAGAACTCTCATGAAAAGACCTGTCAAGAAACATGGAAGAATACATGTGTCCTGAAGCAGGAAGTAATTGAAAGTGAAACAAATTCCTGTAAATTTGCGAACTTGTGGGGAAATCTTAAGAGCCCCTCCCAGCTCTCCCTTGAGCGCGATAGCCAGACCGAGGGAATTAGGAGTGGCACGGGACTCGTGGTGCAGACCTCCAGGCCACCGCTCCCACCAGTGCTGAAAACTGAAGTCTCTTGCTCCAGCTTCTGGGGGCATGGCTTCCGGAGTGCAAGCAAATTCGCTGGGGGTTCTCAGGCCTAAGCTCTACAAACTTAGGGTCTGAGGGAGACAAACAGGGAGAGTGTTCCCAGGCGTTCATGAAAACAGGGCTCCTAGGAGCAGCAGACCTGGCATGTAGCCAGTATTGTGGTGAGTGTCACAGGTGAGTGGGGCCTGGCTTGAGGAAACACAAAAGAAGGTCCTAGGCACTCAGGATTGGACACCCACCCAGTCTGGGAGGAAGAGCTGCTGCACAGTGATTGGTTCCCACTTATTGAAAGGAGAAGCTTGGCCCAGTGGGCACAGCTCTACGTACTGGAAAAGAAGTTTATTGCAATCTATGACTGCATTTATTGTTATTATTATTATTTTAATTTGTTTTTTTTTTTTTTGTTTTTGTTTTTTTTTTTGTTTTCTTTTATTTTCATTTTTTTGTTGCTGTTCTTTAACTTTTAAAAAATGTTTTAAAATTTTTTATTTTATTTTATTTTTTTTTCCGGTTCATGATGACCATCTGAGAACACAAATTTATTGCTTTTATTTTCCAAAATCCTCATAAAAGAACTTAAACACTATAAAAATAATCACACGGTATTACCATAAAACAACAAATGAAAGGGAAAAAACGTATTGGATCTCACCATTATGTATACACACAACACACACCTGCACAATCCCCCCAAACTAAAAGTAAATAGCGGAAAGATCAGTAGAGTGGAGGGAAGGGAACAGAAAGAGGGAGGAAAGGAGAAAAAGAGGAAGTACTGGGGACTGAATTAGAGCAAATTATATTTCATGCTTTTATAATTATGCCAAAATGAATCTTAATGTTATGTATAATCTTAATGTTATGTATAAAAAGAACCAATTAAAAAAAGAAATATGATAGTATACCAGTGCTGTGTAGAGCCAATAAAAAAATACCTATACATAAACTAAAAAAAAATGTGAATTTTAAGAATAAACTGGAGTGGGCTAGAGTTGTGGATCAGTGGTAGAGCACTTGTCTAGCATGTGTGAGGCACTGGTTGGATTCTCAGCACTGCATATAAATTAATTAATTAAATAAGGATCCATCAACAACTAAAAAAACTAGTAAAAAAGAATAAATTATAAAAAATAAATGAAAGTGTGTAGAAAATGTCATTTGAAGTAAAAATACAAAATCAGCTCTAAGTTGTTTGCAACACAAACACACAAGTTAAGTGGTGTTTGAAAATACAGGGAGCAAAAGCTATTGTATAAAAATTTTATTGATAATTCCAGAAAATCTATTATTAATATCAATGTAAAATATGTATTTTAAGTGAAAGAACCTTTAATAAGACAGCAATTGTGTTAATTAATTAAAGAATCTAAAAATTAGATGAAAATATGATTTGTTTTTATTCAATGAAGCAAGATTAAATGTTTGAAATATGATTTTAAGGAGAAATATAGGCACCACAATAAGTTTTAGGAATTTTGTGGATACAAAGATAATTAACTTAGGACAACTTACTATGATAAATGAGTTTACTTTAGTAGAAAAATAGAATTTGCCCTCTGGAAACTGGGCACCCCTAATCCCCAAATCCCAAATCCAAAATGCCAAATCTAACGTGTTTTAGTACTGGAATGTGACAAGTGAAAAGTATCCTACTTGGCTTCATTTGACAGGTTACAGTCAAAATGCAGGTATACTAAAAATGTTGTATGAAATTTCCTCCAGGCTATGGGTCTAAGGCATGTATGAAATATAAATGAATTTCATATTTACACTTGAGTCTTATCCCCAAGATTATGTGTGTATAAATATTCCATAATTCCAAAAAAATCCAAAATCTGAAATGCTTCTTGTTCTAAGCATTTTTGATAAACAATACTTAACCTATATACAATTGTTTCCCCCACAACAAATAAACAAATTTAATAAGGTTAAAAACTTTCCAAAAATAAAATTTAAACATACTACAAAGCAAATAAATAACACATGAAATAATAAATTTTTTGGTGACGTAACAACTGGAAACTGTTTCATTTAACTTGCCCCTGGATCATAGATAAACTTCAAAATTATTTTCTTTTTTTTTTTAAATGGCAAAATAATTTTATTTTATTTTATTTTTTATTGGTTGTTCAAAACCCTACAAAGCTCTTGACATATCATATTTCATACATTAGCATACATTAGCTTCAAGTGAGTTATGAACTCCCTTTTTTAAACCAAGTAGAGATTGCAGAATCACATGGGTTACACATCCACATTTTTACATAATACCATACTAGTAACTGTTGTATTCTGCTGCCTTTCCTTTCCTCTGCAATCCCCCCTCCCCTCCCCTATTTTGTTATTATTATTTTTTAAAATTTTAATTTTAATTTTATATTATCATTATCATTTTTTAAAAAAAATCATTTTCATTCTTTATTTTCTATTTTTTCTATTGTATTTCATTTCTTTTCAATTTTCTTATTTCCCATTCCTTGCATTCTACCTGCCTACTCTCATTCTTTTTAGTGACTTTTTCCCTTCCCTTCTAAAATCTTTCCTCCCAAGCATCAAATAAATTTATAAGAGTAAACAGTAACTCAGCAGTCAAACAGAACAAGAAGTAACATGAGCAGCATAAACAAGCAAGGAAGAAAAGGAGAACAAACAACGAAGAACACCCTAAATATTCAGGAGGACCAGGATTCATCAGAAAAGTGGTCATATAAAGAACTCAAGGAATACCTTAGACAGATGGAATGGAAACTTAAAGAAGATACGAGACAGAAAATCCAAACAGTAAAAGAAAACATTGAAAATGAATTACATAAACATATAAAAGAAAAAGTTAAGCATCTTTATCAGTGGATAGAGATTATAAAAAAAATCAAACAATAATTCTAGAAATGAAGGAAATGATAAACCAAATTAAGAACTCCATTGAGAGTATCACTAACAGAGTGGAGCAAGTAGAAGCCAGAACGTCAGATAATGAAGACAAAATATATCATCTTGAAACGAGTCCAGCCAACTCAGAAAGGCTGGCAAAAAAATCACAAGAAAAACATCCAAGAGATTTGGGATAACATAAATAAAACCACACTTACGAGTCATCAGGATAGAGGAAGGTACAGAGACTCAAACCAAGGGAATGAGAAAACTGCTGAATGAAATAATTACAGAAAACTTTCCAGAAATAAAAAAGGAAATGGATATACAAATTGTAGATGCATACAGGACAAGAGCACACAAAATCACAGTAGACGAATGCCAAGACACATTGTTATGAAGATATCCAATATACAGAACAAAGAGAAAATAATAAATCTACAAGAGAATGGAGGCAGAATACATTCAGTGGTAAACCAATAAGGTTAACAACGGATATTTGATCACAGATGCTGAAAGCGAGAAGATCCTGGAAAAACGTATTTCAAACACTGAAAGACAATGGATGCCAACCAAGAATTATGTATCCAGCATAATTAACCATCAGGTACTACAATAAAATAAGAATCTTTCATGATAAACAAAAGCTAAAAGAATTTGAAGCCAGAAAACAAGCTTTACAAAGCGTCTTGAGAAAAACACTACACAAGAAAGAAATGAAAAACAACAACCAAAACCATCAGTGGGAAGTACCTTGGTAATGACAGAGGCAGGGTGAAAGCTTATCATGGAAAAACAAACTAAATTTAAAAAAAGATAAATAATCAAACATGGCTGGCAGTACAAACCATACATCAATAGTAACTCTGAATGTAAATGGCTTCAACTCTCCAATAAAGCGACATAGGCTGGTAACTTGGATTAAATAAACAAATCCAACAATATGTTGCCTCCTGGAGACACATCTGAAATGCAAAGACACACAGGCTGAAGGTGAAAGGTTGGGAAAAAATACACCATGCACACTTATCCTCATAAACAAGCAGGGGTGGACATCCTCATATCAAATAAAATCGACTTCAAGACTAAGTTAATCAAAAGGGATAAGGAAGGACATTATATACTGTTAAAAGGAACCATTCACCAACAAGACATAACAATTATCAATATTTATGCACTAAATAATGGTGCTACGATGTTCATGAAACAAATTCTCCTCAAGCTCCAAAATGAAATAGACCTCAACACAATAATTATGGGTGACTTCAACACACATCTATCACCATTGGACAGATCCTCCAAACAAAAGTTGAATAAAGAAAGTATAGAACTCAATATCACAATCAATAACCAACATGTAACTGACATATATAGAATATATCAACCATCATCAAGTGGATATACTTTTTTCTCAGCAGCACATGGATCCTTCTCAAAAAAAGACCATATATGATGCCATAGGGCAACCCTCAGTAAATATAAAGGTGTGGAGATAATAACATGCATTTTATCTGATCATAATGGAATGAAACTGGAAATCAATGATAAAAGAAGGAAGGAAAAATTCTACATCACATGGAAAATGAACAATATGTTACTGAATGATCAATGGGTTACAGAAGACATAAAGGAGGAAATCAAAAAATTCTTAGAGATAAATGTAATTATAGACACAACATATCGGAATCTATGGGACACAATGAAAGCAGTTTTAAGAGGGAAATTCATCGCCTGGAGGTCATTCCTGAAAAAAAAGGAAAAACCAACAAATAAGTGAGCTCACACTTCATCTCAAAGCCCTAGAAAAGGAAGAGCAAAACAACAGCAAATTTAGCAGAAGGCAAGAAATTATTAAAATCAGAGTGGAAATCAACAAAATTGAAACAAAAGAAACTATTGAAAAAATTAACAAAACTAAAAGTTGCTTCTTCGAAAAAATAAATAAGATCAACAGACCCTTAGCCATGCTAAAGACGAAAAGAAGAGAAAGAACTCAAATTACTAACATATGGGATGAAAAAGGCAACATCACAACAGATGCTACAGAAATACAGAAGACAATTAGAAATTATTTTGAAAACCATTATTCCAATAAAATAGAAAATAGTGAAGACATCGATAAATTTCTTAAGTCATATGATTTGCCCAAACTGAGTCAGGAGGATACACACAATTTAAACCGACCAATATCAATGGATGAAATAGAAGAAGCAATCAAAAGACTACCAACCAAGAAAAGCCCAGGAACGGATGGCTATACAGCGGAGTTTTACAAAACCTTTAAAGAAGAATTAATACCAATTCTTTTCAAGTTATTTCAGGAAATAGAAAAAGAGGGAGCTCTGCCAAATTCATTTTATGAGGCCAACATCACCCTAATTCCAAAACCAGAAAAAGACACCTCAAAGAAAGAGAACTACTGACCAATATATCTGATTAACCTAGATGCAAGAATCCTCAATAAAAATCTGCCTAATCGAATACAAAGGCAAATCAAAAAAATTGTTCACCAGGATCAAGTAGGATTCATCCCTGGTATGCAAGGATGGTTCAATATACGAAAATCAATAAATGTTATTCATCACATCAATAGACTTAAAGATAGGAACTATATGATCATCTCGATAGATGCAGAAAAAGCATTTGACAAAGTACAGCATCCCCTTATGTTCAAAACATTAGAAAAATAGGGATAACAGGAACTAACCTCGACATTGTAAAAGCTATCTATGCTAAGTCTCAGGCTAGCATCATTATGAATGGAGAAAAATTGAAGGCATTCCCTCTAAAATCTGGAACAAGACAGGGATGCCCTCTGTCACCACTTCTATTCAATATAGTTCTCAAAACACTGGCCAGAGCAATTAGACAGACGAAAGAAATCAAAGGCATAAAAATAGGAAAATAAGAACGAAAATTATCACTATTTCCTGGTGACATGATTCTATACATAGAAGACCCAAAAGGGTCTACAAAAGAACTACTAGAACTAATAAATGAATTCAGCAAAGTGGCAGGATATACAATCAAAACGCATAAATCAAAGGCATTTCTGTATATCAGCGACAAACCTCCTGAAACAGAAATGAGGAAAAACACTCCATTCACAATACCCTCAAAAAAATTAAATACTTAAAAATCAACCAAACAAAAAAGGTGAAAGACTTATACAATGAAAACTACAGAACCCTAAAAAGAGAAGTAGAGGAAGATCTTAGAAGATGGAAAAATATACCCTGTTCCTGGATAGGCAGAACTAACATCATCAAAATGGCGAAATTACCAAAAGTTTTCTATAGGTTCAATGCAATGCCAATCAAAATCCCAATGGCATTTCTTGTAAAAATAGATAAAGCAATCATGGAATTCATATGGAAAAATATAAGACCCAGAATAGCAAAAGCAATTCTAGCAGGAAGTGTGAATCAGGCGGTATATCGATACCGGACTTAAAACTATACTACAGAGCAATATTAACAAAAACAGCATGGCACTGGTACCAAAACTGGCAGGTTGACCAATGGTACAGAATAGAGGACACAAAGACTAATTCACAAAGCTACAACTATGCTATATTTGATAAAGGAGCTAAAAGCATGCAATGGAGGAAATATAGCATCTTCAACAAATGGTGTTGTAAAAAATGGAAATCCATATGCAACAAAATGAAACCGAATCCCCTCCTCTTGCCATGCACAAAAGTTAACTCAAAGTGGATCAAGGAGCTAGATATCAAATAAGAGACTCTGCATCTGATACAAGAAAAAGTTGGCTCCGATCTACATAATGTGGGGCTGGGCTCCAAATTCCTTAACAGGACACCCATAGCAGAAGAGTTAATAACAAGAATCATCAAATGGGACTTACTTAAACTGAAAAGTTTTTTCTCAGCAGGATAAAAAATGAGAGAGGTAAATAGGGAGCCTAAATTATGGGAACAAATTTTTACTCCTTACACTTCAGATAGAGCCCTAATATCCAGAGTATACCAAGAACTCAAAAAATTAGACAATAAGATAATAAATAACCCAATCAAAAAATGGGCCATGGACCTGAACCGACACTACTCAGAGGAGGACATACAATCAATCAGTAAGTAAATGAAAAAATGCTCACCATCTCTAGCAGTCAGAGAAATGCAAATTAAAATCACCCTAAGAAACCATCCTACTCTAGTAAGATTGGCAGCCATTATGAAGTCAAACAACAAGTGCTGGCGAGGATGTGGAGAATAGGGTACTCTTGTACATTTCTGGTGGGACTGCAAACTGTTGTGGCAAATTTGAAAAGCAGTATGGAGAATCCTGGGAAAGCTGGGAATGGAACCACCATTTGACCCAGCTATTGCCCTTCTCAGACTATTCCCTGAAGACCTTAAAAGAGCATATTACAGGGATACTGCCACATTGATGTTCATAGCAGCACCATTCAAAATTGCTAGACTGTGGAACCAACCCAGATGCCCTTCAGTAGATGAATGGATAAAAAAATGTGGCATTTATGCACCATTGAGTATTATGCATCATTAAAAAATGACAAAATCATTGAATTTGCAGGGAAATGGATGGCACTAGAGCAGATTATGCTTAGTAAAGGTAGCCAAACCCCAAAAAACAAATAAAAATGTCTTCTTTGATATAATGAGAGCAACTAATAACAGAGCAGGGAGGAAGAGCAGGAAGAAAAGATCAACATTAAACAGAGACATGAGGTGGGGGTCGGAAAGAGAGAGATAAAGGAAATTGCATGGTAATGTAGGGAGACCCTCATTGTTACACAAAATTACATATAAGAGGTTGTGAGGGGAATGGGAAAATTAACAAAGATATAAATGTATTACAGTAGATGGGGTAGAGAGAGAAGATGGGAGGGGAGTGGGGATACTAGAGGATAGAAAATGTAGCAGAATACAACAGTTACTAATAGGGCATTATAAAAATGCAGATGTGTAACACATATGATTCTGCAATCCGTATTTGGGATAAAAATGGGAGTTCATAACCCACTTGAATCTAATGTATGAAATATAATATGTCAAGAGCTTTGTAATGTTTTGAACACCCAATTAAAAAAATAAAAAAATAATATGAAATAAAATAATTGAAAAAAAAACCACATGGAGAAATATTTCACTCTCTTCCAGAACAATGCCTTGACATTACCCTCGCCCCAAGTAATACATCATTAGAGGAGAAGAGTTAGAAAATCTGGGAATACATAGCTGGAATTTAATATGCTCAAAAGTTCACAACATTGGAGGTGGTAGAGTAGTTTACTAAAGTAAGGGACAGGGTAAACACTCCACAAATATGGAGCTCTGCTGGCCTAAAGACTTCTTCAGAAACTGCCACTGAGGTTGGGCACTTGAAATATATGTTGTTGTCAGGAGCTTTAGATTCCTTTGTAATGAGAGCATCAAAGCTGGGTCTGCATCTATGTGACCTGGAGGACATGGTTTCTTATGTTCCAATGAACATGAGTCAGCAGTGCTGAATTCAATCTTTGTAGGTAAACTGTGGTCACTGGGGGCTAAGTGTCTCCCCGTGTGGACTGTGAAGCCATTTGGTCATCCTCCACATTTTGTGGTGTTTCTTGCTGCTGCACTGTTAGTTTGGTATTTGCTTCACAAAATACAAGGAGTCCACCTGGGCCAAAGTGTTGGAGGGAGTTTCTCACGTGTGGTGGGTCAGGGTCTGCAGGAGAATGCACCCACCAAGGTTCTATCCCAAATAGCTTGCCTCTTGACCATAGCAACGTGATTCTGAACATTGCCCTAAAAACTCTACAAATAAAAATACGCCTTTACATATAAGGGTCTGCTCGCTGCACCATGTCAGTCACAAGCAATTTGGAAGCCAATGGAAGATCCACATGGCTCCACCACAGATGATTTATCACACACCTGCCGACTGCAGCTCTATGCCCACTACTCAGCAGGCTCCGAATTACTGGCATCTCTGCTCTACACCATTTTCTGGAAACCCAGTCCATCAGGCACTGTCTGGTATACTCATAGTCAGCAACAGGATATCCAAAGGTTCTCCAGTGCCACCTGGTCATGGAAATTTAAAAAAATTTCACGGTATTTATCTAGCCATTTTTCAAGGATGAAGTTGAAGGCACTGTGGGTTTCACTTCATTCAGGAACCATTAAATGGTGAGGATGCTCATTTCAATGAAAGCTCTGGAGAACTCTCATAAGCATGGCTTCCTAAAGAGTGGCCAATGATCACATGATGCTAGGCACATTGAGGTCTACAATGTGAGGTCCATGTGTGTTTTGACTCTCAACTATGGCTGCCAAGTCTTTCAGAATAAAATTATGTGATACCCTGGCTGAGATTCCAAGTGCTCTGTGCAAAGCCAACCTGGGCCTAGATCTCAGTTTCCAAGGGCAAATCTCATGCGTGGCCTCCTAATATCCCAACTCAATTCATGGCAATACTTCTCTGAGGTCAGTACCTCAACTCAGTATCTAAGGGGAATCACACCAGAGTTCAAGCCCAGGTGGACCCAGTCGTCACTTCCAACCACCACCCAAATGACCACAATTAAAACCAAAACACTCCCACATGACCCACATTTTCTTCCATATAGACACTCATCATAACTTCTGGCTGGAGGATTCCATAAGGGGCTCCGCCCAAGCCAGTGTCAAAAATAAGCTCCCGTGCCCCTTAATTTGACTAAACTGAGGGTGGCTGTACACACTTCCTGTGAACAAGATGTGATCAAATAGGTCTGCCATTAATACTGCTCCGCTTCTCCAATTTGAGGACTACTGACTGTGGGTTTTAGATTCTTTATGTGAACTGGAGTCATGATAAAACCCAAGCACCTAGGGGATAGAATCTGCAGGGCTTTGAGGAACTCATTTGAGACAAAGGATCCCTATTCTCACTTGATGGAGGTCACGAACCTTACAGAGGAAGACGAGAGACTTCATCCACAATGACTGCTCTTTTTGCCACTTTGGTTTTGTATGTACACATGGAATCTTTCTTTAGATCCATCAGGTGATGAGAAACTAAGCAACAGCCTCACACAGGGCCAATGGTCTGAATGAGACACATCTTTTTCAAAGCAATTAAGCAAAGAGCCACAGGTGATGCCCATTCATTTCCATTTGAAAACTGTTTTCTTCAGGCTTCACAAAGGGGTGGCCTAAGGCAAAGACCTTCCTGACATTTAGGGCAACAGAACAATAGGTAACCAAAAGGCCCAAAGCAGGGTTTCTCCACTGAGTCTTTAATGGTCATAGTGATTTCTGAGTTTTCTGTGATGCTCGCCATTCCCTTGAGCTATCCAGTACATGGCCATGTCACAGAGCTTGGAGGTGGTATATATCTTGCACAAAAAACCATGAGCCTATTCTAGAGAGTGGCCAGAATTCAGGAAGAAAAGTGGAACTTAGGAAGATAGCAGGTGTAGCCAATTGATAAGGCAAGCCGCAGTCCATTCATAAATTGTGCAGGATGAATTCTGGGAAGCTTTCTACTAAACAGGACATATCCATTGATCCAATATCTTTTCTAATGTCTACAACCATAGATAACAGTGGGATACACAGACATAGAAACACTCGCCTTGCCAAACGACTTACTAGAAACAGTTCACTCCAAACCAAACAAACCGACTTCCCTGCCTATTTTCAGAACATGAGACAAAACCACAAAACCACAACCAAACCTACAAAGGCACCTCCTTCTGCCAAGTAGGTCTTTGACTATCTTGAGTGTCCTCTGACTTATGGGCCATACTATGTTCCCCCGAAATGGCCACTCCTGTCTCAGATTTGGACTCCATGGCCAACTCTATTTAATTGTCAGGAGCCAGCTGTGAGCCACTACCTGTTTTCTCAGGAAAGGCCCCTCTTCAGAGATTTCCTGCCATTTGGCCATCCTCACATGAGTAGGTACCAAGAAAGACTGACTCTGTCCTTGGTAAATCCAAACAAATGAGACCACTCGGACTGGAACTGGCCCTGGCTTTTTTGCCTGAATTCCTGGATCCCAAGATCAGAGAGTTCCATCACCAAGGAAGTGAGGTGAGGTCACTTCTTTCAGAAATTGAAAAATCTGTGGAAAGCAACGCTGGGCCTAGATCTCAGTTCCAAGGGTGACTCTTATGCGTGGCCTCCTAAAATCCCAACAAAATTCAATGCAATACTTCTCTAAGGTCAGTTCCACAACTCAGTCTCTAAGGGGAATCACACCAGAGTTCAAGCCCAGGTGGACAAAGTCATTTCTTCCAACCGCCACACAAATGACCAAAATTAAAACGAAAAGACTCCCACATGGCCCTCATCTTCTTACATATTGTCATTCATCATAATGTCTGGCTGAAGATTTTCATGAGGGGCGAAGCCCAAGAAAGTGTCCAAAATAAGCTCACTTGCCCCTCATTTGCCTAAAGTCAGGGTGGCCTGGACACCCTTCCTGTGAACCAGGAGTGATCAAATAAGCCTGTCATTAATAATGCTCTGTTTCTCCAATTTGAGGCCTACTAATTTTCAGGTATAGATTCTTTGTGATTTGGAGTCATGCGAAACCCCAAGCACCTCTGCAGGGCTTTGAGGAACTCTTTTGACCCAAAGAATCCATTTTCTCACTTGACAGAGGTCAGGAACCTAACAGAGGAAGGCAAGAGACTTCATCCACAATGACTGATCTTTTTGCCATTATGGTTTTTGATGCACACATGGGATCATTCTTTAGATCCATCAGGTGCTGAGAATGTAAGACACAGCCACACACAGGCCAAGAGGCTAATTCAGCCACATCCCTTTACAAAGCAATTAAGCAAAGAGCCACAGGTGATGCCCATTCATTTCCATTTGAAAACTCTTTCTTCAGGCTTCACAAAGGGGTGGCCTGAGACCAAGACTTTCCTGACATTCAGTGCAACAGAACAATAGGTAAGCAAAAGGCCCAAAGCGGGGTTTTTCCACTGAGACATTTCTGTTCACACTGATATCTGAGTTTTCTGAAAGGCTGGCCATTCTCTTCCGCTATCCAGTACATGGCCATGTCACAGAGCTTGTAGTGGTGCATATCTTGGACACAAAACCATGAGCCTATTCTGGAGAGTGGCCAGAATTCAGGAAGAAAACAGGAACTTAGGAAGATAGAATGTGTTGCCTCTCGATAAGACAAGCTGCAGTCCATTCATAAATTGGGCAGGTTGAATTATGGGAAGATTTATAGTAGACTGGACGCATCCATTAATGCATTCTCTTTTCTAATGTCTACAACAATGGACACAGTGGGATACACAGACATAGAAACACTCGCCTGGTCAAACGACTTACTAAAAACAATCCACTCCAAACCAAACAAACCAACTTTCCTACCTATTCTCAGAACATGGCCTGACCTCTCTCAGATCTGGTTTCCTTGGCCAACTCTGTGAAGTTGTCAAGAAAAAGGGGTGAGCCACTACCTGCTTCTTCTGGAAAGGTCCCTCTTCAGAGCTCTCCTGGCATTTGGCCATCCTCACATCGGTAGGTACCAAGAAAGACTGACTCTGTCCTTGGTAAATCCAAACAAGTGAGTCCACTGGGACTGGGGCTGCCTCGGGGTGCCTGGATTCTTGGATACAAAGTTCAGAGAGTTCCATCACCAAGGAAATGAGGTATATCACTTTCTTTGGAACTGAATGAGGTCACTGCCTTGGCAACCACTTTGTCCTAACAGTTGCTTCCAAGTTTCCCATGAGATGGAGGCTGCCCCTACTTCCTGTGACACTTTCACAAGGTAGAATGGTATGTCAACCATAGGCACCCAGCAGCAGCTCTCCACACAGGCCTGGTTTGGTCCATCTTCTCTACAATAAAAAGAGAGAGGCTGATTCAGACACATCCCTTCATCCTGACCAGGTTGTTTGCCATGGAAGATGACTTTTGCTCTCTCAGGTCCTTCATAGCTGCCTACATCTTCTCCAGGTATCATTTCTGAATGGACCTTTGAGGTTCTCAGCAGGTGGAATGTCCCCTACTTTCCTGTATTGTAAGAACGACTCTATCCCTGCTCTTCTGTAAAATGAGATTGAGGAAACAGTGTATGTTTAGGCTTAATAACAGGTTCGATTTGGGTTAGCAATCATTCTGTGTGATAAATAATGGTATTGGGAATCTGCGATATTTACAAGAACATTGAGGTGAAATATAAGTATGAAAACAAAAATCTAGGTATGATTTGAAGCCCAGAAGGGCATTGGGCCCTTAATTGGGATACTTAGTTTTGAATTATATTCTGCAAAGATGTCTCAGACAATTTGATATACAATGGCATAGGACCTTGTACCTTGGATGTTTGAATGTAGAAGAGAACATCCAATCCAAAGGGATAGTCAGTAGAATTAGGAAGATAGTCGGTAGGTTTAGGAAGAAGAGTGAGTGTAGGATTGGGACTAAAAATTCTTTAGCTATAGGGTTTCGTATAGAGAGTGAATGTAAATGTCAGCACATATGAAGAGTCAGTCACTATGATGAAATTGGGAAAATATGTAGAAAAGCAGATAACAATAGAGACATTATGAAATCAGGCAAAGTATTAAGTGAGTGATAGGAGTAGACATTTTCACCAGGGTTGAGTTTGAATATATAATCTTAGGAAGAAACAAATATGTAGTAACCAATAGGATTGACATTTGAGAGCATTAGGCAACCTGGACAAGGATGTTTTTAGTAATCCATGATCGCTTTCCATTTAGTCTTTGGTACAATCATAAGTGTGACCTTTACATTTTTTGTCCAGAATATTACTGTGATAAAATCTATATGTAGATCAGGTGACATGAGTATTTCTACCACCATTTCTGGGAGCAATATACTGAAGACGTAAAATTTGTATTGGGGGTACAAAGAGGTGTACCCTGTGTCCATGAATATAGAGATTAAGCATGAATACACCATACTGTGAATAAATAATATAACTGGTTCCAACTTTAAATAATGGATTGAATTGATATCTGAAAATATACAATAAATCTTATATTGATATATATTCATTCATTCCAACCAGTTATACATCTAATGGTAATATTAGTGTTTTGATTTATCATGAAGAGTGTGTGAAGTTTGCTTCAAAAGTGATTATGGAAATCGAAAATAATGTGTTCGGAAAGAATTCTCATGCAAAGACCAGTCAAGAAATATGGAGGAATACATGTGTTTTGAAGCAGGAAGTGATTGAAAGTGAAACAAATGCCTATAAATTTGCTAAATTTTTTATGAAATATATATCCTATGATGTGCATAAACTGATGAAATTGTACCAGTTTTGAATAAAAATTAACGTAAAAATACACATCATGTCCATTGGAATCTACTTGCATTGATGTTAAACTTGGTCAGTTACTGTAGAAATATTAGGATTCGCGTGCCTCATTCACCGAAGTTAGTTTTCTTTTTTTTTTTAATTTTTTATGGTTGTTCTAAACATTATTTATTTCTTGATATATCATATTTCACACTTTGATTCAAGTGGGTTATGAACTCCCATTTTTACCCCGTATACAGATTGCAGAATCACATCAGTTACACATCAATTGATTGACACATTGCCATACTAGTGTCTATTGTATTCTGCTGCCTTTCCTATCCTCTACTATCCCTCCTCCCCTCTGCTCTCTTCCCCTCTCCTCTCTCTACCCCCTCTACTGTAATAAATTTCTCCCTTTTGTATTATTTTTCCCTTTCCCCTCACATCCTCTTTTATGTAATTTTGTATAACCCTGAGGGTTTACTTCCATTTCCATGCAATTTCCCTTCCCTCTCCCTTTCTCTCCCACCTCTCATCCCTATTTAATATTAATCTTCTTCTCATGCTCTTCATCCCTACTCTGTTCGTAGTTACTCTCCTTTTATCAAAGAAGGCATTTGGCATTTGTTTTTTAGGGATTGGCTAGCTTCACTTTGCATAATCTGCTCTAATGCCATCTATTTTCCTGCAAATTCTATGATTTTGTCATTTTTTAAAGCAGAGTAATACTCCATTGTGTATAAGTGCCACATTTTTTTTATCCATTCTTCTATTGAACAGCATCTAGGTTGGTTCCACAGTCTTGCTATTGTGAATTGTGCTGCTATGAACATCAATGTAGCAGTGTCCCTGTAGCATGGTCTTTTAGGGTCTTTAGGGAATAGACCGAGAAGAGGAATAGCTGGGTCAAATGGTAGTTCCATTCACAGCTTTCCAAGAAATCTCCATAATGCTTTCCAAATTGGCTCTACCAATTAGCAGTGCCTCCAATAATGTACAAGTGTACCTGTTTCTCCACATCCTCAACAGCACTTGTTGTTGTTTGACTTCATAATGGCTGCCAATCTTACTGGAATGATGGTATCTTAGGGTGGTTTTGATTTGCATTTCTCTGACTGCTGGGGATGGTGAGCATTTTTTCATGTACTTGTTTTTTGATTGTATGTACTTCTCTGAGAAGTGTCTGTTCTGGTTCTTGGCCCATTTGTTTATTGGGTTATTTGTTATCTTATTGTCTATTTTTTTGAGTTCTTTGTATACTCTGAATATTAGGGCTCTATCTGAAGTGTGAGGAGTAAAGATTTGTTCCCAGGATTTAGGCTCCCTATTTACCTCTCTTATTGTTCCTTTTGCTGATAAAAAACTTTTTAGTTTGAGTAAGTCCCATTTGTTGATTCTAGTTATTAACTCTTGTGCTATGGGTGTCCTATTCAGGAATTTGGAGCCCGACCCCACAGTATGTAAATTGTAGCCAACTTTTTGTTCTATCAGACGCCATGTCTCTGATTTGATATCAAGCTCCTTGATCCATTTTGAGTTAACTTTTGTGCATGGCGAGAGAAAGGGATTCAGTTTCATTTTGTTACATATGGATTCCAAGTTTTCCCAGCACCATTTTTTGCAGATGCTATTTTCCTTCATTGCATGCTTTTAGCCCCTCCATCAAATATAAGATAGTTGTAGTTTCCTGGCTTGGTTTCTGTGTCCTCTATTCTGAACCATTGGTCCACCTGCCTGTTTTGGTACCATTACCATGGTATTTTTGTTACTATTTTTCTGTAGTATAGTTTGAAGTCTGGTATCGCTATGCCGCCTGATTCACACTTCCTGCTTAGTGTTGTTTTTGTTATTCTGTGTCTTTTATTTTTCCATATGAATTTCATGATTGCTTTCTCTATTTCTAGAAAAAATTCCGTTTGGATTTTGATTGGCATTGCATTAAACCTATTGAGAACTTTTGGTCATATCACCATTTTGATGATATTAGTTCTGCCTATCCATGAACAGGATATATTTTTACATCTTCTAAGATCTTCTTCTATTTCTCTCTTTAGGGTTCTGTAGTTTTCATTGTATAAGACTTTCACATCTTTTGTTAGGTTGATTCCTAATTATTATTATTTTTTTTTAGGATATTGTGTATGGAGTGGTTGTCCTCATTTCTATTTCAGAGGATTTGTCGCTGATATGCAGGAATGCCTTAGATTTATGCATGTTGATTTTACATCCTGCCACTTTGCTGAATTCATTTATTAGCTCTATTAGTTTCTTTGTAGACCCTTTTGGGACTGCTAGACATAGAATCATGTGATCTGATAATTTAAGTTCTTCTTTTCCAATTTTTACGCCTTTTATTTCTTTCGTCTGTCTAAATGCTCTGGCTAGTGTTTCGAGAACAATGTTGAACAGAAGTGGTGAGAGAGGGCATCCCTGTCTTGTTCCAGATTTTAGAGAGAATACCTTCAATTTTTCTCCATTCAGAATGATGCTAGCCTGAGGCTTAGCATAGATTGCTTTTACAATATTGAGGTATGTTCCTCTTATCACTAGTTTTTCTAGAGTGTTGAACATAACAGAATGCTGTACTTTATAGAATGCTTTTTTTGCATCTACCGAGATGATCATATGGTTCTTATTTTTAAGTCTATTGATGTGGTGAATAACATTTATTGATTTCCGTATATTGAACCAGCCTTGCATCACACGGATGAATCCTACTTGATCAGGATTCACAATTTTTTTGATATGTTTTTGTATCCAATTCGCCAGAATTTTATTGAGGATTTTTTCGTGTAGGTTCATTAGAGATATTGGTCTGTAGTTTTCTTTCTTTGAAGTGTCTTTGTCTGGTGTAAGAATCAGGGTGATCTTGGCCTCGTAGAATGAATTTGGAAGAATCTCCCTCTTTTTCAATTTCCTGAAACACCTTGAAAAATATTGGTATTTGTTTCTCTTTAAAGGTTTTGTTAAACTCTGCTGTATACCCATACGGTCCTGGGCTTATCTAAGTTGGTAGTGGATTGATGGTTTCTTCTATTTCCTCAATTGATATTGGTCTGTTTATGTTGTCTATATCCTCCTGAATCAATATGGGCATATCATATGACTTAAGAAATTTATCGATGCCTTCACTGTCTTCTATTTGTTTGGAGTATAAGGATTAAAAATAATTTCTGATTATCTTCTGTATTTCAGAAATATCTCTTGTGATATTTTTTTTTAATCCCTTATGCTAGTAATTTGAGTTCTCTCTTCTTCTCTTTCATAGCATGGCTAAGGGTCTGTCAATTTTATTTATTTTTTCAAAGAACCAACTTCTACTTTTGTCAAGTTTTTTCAATTGTTTCTTTTGTTTCAATTTCATTAATTTCAGCTTTGATTTTAATTATTTCTTGCCTTCTACTTCTTTTGCTGTTTCTTTCGTCTTCTTTTTCTAGGATTTTGAGATGAAGTATGAGATCATTTATTTGTTGGTTGTTTCTTTTTTTAAGGAATGAACTCCAAGCAATGAATTTTCCTGTTAGAACTGCTTTCAATGTGTCCCATAGATTCCGATATGTTGTGTCTGTGTTTTCATTTATCTCTAAGAATTTTTAAATTTCCTCCTTGATGTCTTCTATAACCCATTGATCACTCAGTAACCTATTGTTCATTCTCCAAGTGATGCATGATTTTTCCTTCCTTCTTTTATCATTGATTTTTAGTTTCATTCCATTATGATCAGATAATATGCATGGTATTATCTGTACTCCTTTATATTGTCTAAGAGTTGCCCTGTGACATAATATATGATCATTTTTTAGAAGGATACATGTGCTGCTGAGAAAAAAAGGTAACTGTTTGATGTTGGGTGTTATATTCTACATATCTCAAATAAGTCTAGGTTATTAATTGTGTTATTGAGTTCTATAGTTTCCTTATTCCTTATTCCTTGTTTGGAAGATCTGTCCAGTGATGAGAGAGGTGTGTTCATGTCTCCCATGATTACTGTATTGTGGTGTATTAGACTCTTGAACTTGAGAAGAGTTTGTTTGATGAACATAGCTGCACCATTGTTTGGGGCATATATATTAATGATTGCTGTCTCTTGTTGGTGTATGGTTCCCTTGAGCAGTATGTAGTGTCTCTCTTTATCCCTTTTGATTAACTTTGGCTCAAAATCTATTTTATTTGATATGAGTATGGACTCTCCTGCTTGTTTCCGAAGTCCATATGAGTGATATGATTTTTCCCAAACTTTCACCGTCAGTCTATGTATGCATTTTCCTATCAAATGCATCTCCTGTAGGCAGCATATTGTTGGGTCTTGTTTTTTGTTCAATTCTACTAGCCAGTGTGTCTTCATTGGTGAGTTTAAGCCATTAACATTTAGGGTTATTATTGAGATATGGGTTGTTCTTTCAGCCATATTTGTTAATTTATGTTACTAAACATGGTTTGTTTTCCTCTTTGATTATTTTCCCCCCTTTAATGTCCTACCTCCCACTGTTGGTTTTCATTGTTATTTTCCATTTCCTCTTCCTGCAATGTTTTGCCGAGGATGTTTTGAAGAGATGGTTTTCTAGCTGCAAATTCTTTTCACTTTTGTTTATCGAGGAAGGTTTTAATTTCATCTTCCATACTGAAGCTTAATTTCGCTAGATACACAATTCTTGGTTGGAACCCATTTTCTTTCAGTGTTTGAAATATGTTATTCCAGGATCTTCTAGCTTTCAGAGTCTGTGTTGAAAGATCAGCTGTTATCCTGATTGGTTTACCCTTAAACGTAATCTGCTTCCTTTCTCTTGTAGCTTTTAAAATTCTCTCTTTTTTCTGTTTGTTGGGCATCTTCATTATAATGTGTCTAGTTGTGGCTCTCTTATGATTTTACACATTCGGCGTTCTGTAGGCTTCTAGGACTTGGGATTCTGTTTTATTTATCAAGTCTGGGAAGTTTTCTCGTATTATTTCATTGAATAGGTTGCTCATTCCTTTGGTTTGGACCTCTATACCTTCCTGTATCCCAATGACTGTTAAGTTTGGCCTCTTTATGTTATCCCATATTTCTTGGATATTCTGCTCATGGTTTCTTAACAGTCTTGCTGAGTGGTCTATGTTCTTTTCAAGTTGAAATACTTTGTCTTCATTGTCTGATGTTCTATGTTCTAAGTGTTCTACTCTCCTGGTAGTATTCTCAATTGAGTTTTTAAGTTGGATTATTCCTTCCTGCAATTCTAGGATTTCTGTTTGTTTGTTTTTACAACCTCTATCTCCCTATATAGTTGATCTTTTGCTTATTGGATTTGTTTATGTAATTCATTGTCGAAGTGATCTTTAATTGTCTGATTTTGTTGTCTAATGTCTTCCTTGAGACTCCAGATCATCTAAAGCATGAGTATCCTGAATTCTTTATCTGACATTCCATCTGATGCAGCTATTACCTCTTCTAAAGTTGTGTTGACCTGCATTGCTTGTGGTCCTTTATTTCCTTGTCTTTTCATACTGCTCGCGTTTCTCTCTGCTTGTTGAAACTGTTTTGTTTTGGGCAGTGGCTCTGCTCTGCCCCTATTCCTATTGGGGTGACCTAACAACCACGCTGGTGGGCCGCTGGGCTTGTACTGGGCGCGGGAGAAGGCTCTGCTTTGCCACTACTCCAATAGGGGTGCCGTGTCTACCACACCAGCGGGTTATTGGGCCTGTTCTGGGCATAGGCGGTGGCTCTGCTCTGCCCCTACTCCAATTGGGGTGACGTGACTACCACACCTGCTGGTTGATGGGCCTGTTCCAGGCACGGGCAGCAGCTCTGCTCTGTCACTACTCCAATTGGGATGACATGACTACCACGCCTGCAGGTCGCTGGGCCTGTGCCGGGCATGGGCGGCGGCTCTGCTCTGCCCCTCTGGCTTGAAGACAAAGTGAGAGAGACTCGGGTGTTTGTGACTCACTTTTTTTACCAGGAGACCAACTGTTTCTGTCACCGCTGGTATCGATGAAGTTATCTCCTCCACCACTTTGTGATGACATCAGATCTCTAACATGTTGGTATCCCAGGCGAATGGCAGCATTTCGTTCCCTTTGCCGGATGACCAAAGCAATGGGTGAGTCCTGACCAGCCCTCACAAGCCCCGTCTCAATCCTGTTGCCACTGCCTATGAAGGCTAGGTAGGTATTTACCTCCACAGTATTCAGCAAGACCTAGACCGAGAAGGAGTTTCCGCGGGTTCTTTAGCCCTGGGCCTGATCAGTTCCAGGAGCCAGAATTCGGCCGCTCTGGGCTTGGTGTATGTTCTGATAGGAACAGGCCTGAGTAATTTGTCTCCGAGACACAGGCGAATGGCAGCCTGAGATTACCTGTTCTATAGCTGAATGAGCTGCTATGAGTTGAAAACAGGAATGGTGACATCAGCTCTCCAAGATGGTGGCCCCTGGCTTCCTCTGTGGTCTGACTGGTGTGGAAAACCGAATTGGACCGCGTCCTTCCCCGGTCTCAAACCCAGAATTCAGCAATGAGCACAGTGATTGTACAGCTGGCTGGAGCCCACAGAATCCGCACCACTGAATATTTGTGTTGCTATCTCATTGTTTGCCAGCATGCGCCACAGACTCTAGCCGCACGGCGATTTGCTGAATAAGCAGCATGACGCTCTATGCGGACAAATCACTCACGTTTGAGCCCCGTAGCTAATCCTCATGAGATGGAAATACTTCCACTAGGTTTTGGAGCACCCAAATTTTGCTGGAAATTCGTCATTCTCTTGCACAGTGATGCTGTATATGGTGTTGATGCACTCCTTTCGCTGCCATCATATGATCCCCTGAAGTTAGTTTTCAGTACTGGAAACGAATATGTATTTCAGGTGGATGAACATTTCTGAGAATAAACTTGTGAAAAGTTGAATATAAATCCACATACATAAATATGAATGAATTTAGGGAGTGTAAAATAAGACAAATACATTTCATATTTTGAAAAATCTGGAGAGTGAATACATATATATATATATATATAGATAGATAGATAGATAGATACACACACAGAGAGTGACATTAAAAAGTAGCATTATGTATGCCAATTGAAATTCACCATGAAATATATATCATCCACAGATCCAAAAATACTCATTTTCCTGAACATCAATTTATGTTGTTCAACTAGAAAGCTGACCCATATGTTGAATTTTCAGTTCCAACAGCGTTTAGTAGGAGTGATCTTTTCTTACAGTTTGTATCTGCCAAGTCAGCCACCTCACAAAATGTATGTGTGATACCAGGTAGAATTCAATATGTGCATAAAAAAATACATGTGCTGAATAGACTACAGAGAAAGGGAGACAGTTATTCACATATTTGTTAACTTTTAAAACACATAAAGAACTGTTTCAATAAAAATTTGCTAGATTTATAGCACCTACCATTTATCATAGGAAAGGCAAGTCCAACTATACACCATGCCTCCTGTGAACCTCTTGTATTTCTATTTTGTTTGGGTTATTTTTCTCCATCATATTAAGATTAGAAGTAAAAGTCTAGAAGGGAATTTGTTAGTGTCAGGGATTCAGTATTTCGAATGGAAAATTGGAAAATGTATCCAATGTGTATGCAAATATGTGCTACACAAAAATCTTCCCACTCTCATTCAGAACAATGCCTTGGCATTACCTTCGCCCCATGTAAGACACAATTAGAGGAGAAGAGTTAGAAAATCTGTGAATACATTCCTGTTATAGAAAATGCTCAGGAGTTCACAAATTTGGAGGTGGTAGAGGAGTTTCCAAAAGTAAGGGACAGGGTAAACACTCCACAAACATGAAGCTCTGCTGGCCTAACATCTGGAGAAACTACCTCTGAGGGTGAGCACTTGAAATATATTTTGTTGTCAGGAGCATTAGCTTCCTTTGTAGTGAGACCATCAAAGCTGGGTCTGATCTATGTTACATGGATGACATGGTTTCTTATTTTCCGATGAACATGAGGCAGCAGTGCTGAATTTTCTCTTTGTAGGTAAACTGTGGCCACTGAGGGCAAGTGTCTCCTCATCTGGACTGTGAAGCCATTTGGTCATCCTCCACTCTTTGTGGTGTTTTTTGCTGTTGCACTAGGAGTGTGGTATTTGCTTCATGAAATAAAAAGAGTTCAACTGGGACACAGTGCTGTAGGGAGTTCTTTCAGTTGTGGTGGGTTGGGTTCTGTTGGAGAATGCACCAACCAGGCTTCTATCCCACATAGCTTGCAACATTGACCATAGCAACCTGATTCTGAACATTGCCCTGAAACCTCTCCATATAACAAGATTCTTTTACATATAAGGGTCTACTGGCTGCAAAATGTCAGTCACAAGTTATTTGGACACCAATGGCAGATAAACATGGCCACACCAGAGATATTTTATCACACACCTGCCCGCCACGGCTCTAGGAACACTACTCAGCAGGTTCCAACTTACTTGCATCTCTGTTATACACCATTTTCATGAAACCCAGTCAATAAAGGCAATGTCTTGTATTCTCATGATCAGCTAGAGGACATCCAAAGGTTCTCCTGTGACACCTAGTCTTGGGAATTTCAAAAATTTCATGGTATTCATCTAGCCATTATTCAAGGAAGAAGTTGTAGGCACTGTGGGTTTCAATTCATTCATTAACCATTAAATGTTGAGTAAGCTCACTTCAATGAAAGCTCTGGAGAACTCTCAGAGGCAAGGCTTCCCAAAGGGTGGCCAAAATGTCACATGAAGCCAGGCCCATTGAGGTCTACAATGTGAGGTCCATGTGTGTTTTCACTCTGAACTATGGCTGCCAAGTCTTTCAGAATAAAATCATGTGATATCCTGGCTGAGATTCCCTTTGCTCTGTGGAAAGCCAACTTGGGCGTAGATCTCACTTTCCAAGGGCGACTCTCATGCATGGCCTTCTAAAAGCCCAACACAATCCATGGCAATACTTCTCTGAGGTCAATTCCAGAACTCAGTCTCTATGTTGAATCACACAAGAGTTCAAGCACAGGTGTACCCAGTCATCTCTTCCTACCACCATACAAATGTTCACAGTTAAAACCTAAACACCCCAACATGGCCCTCATCTTCTTCCATGTAGACACTCATCATAACCTCCGGCTGGAGGTTTCCATGAGGTACACAGCCCACGTCCGTGTCCAAAATAAGCTCCCTTGCCCCTCATTTGCCTAACATCAGGGTTGCCTGGACTGCCTTCCTGTGAAACAGAAGTGAAAAAATAGGCCTGGCGTTAATACTGCTCTACTTCTCCAACTTGAGGCCTACTGAGTGTGGGGTTTAGATTCTTTATGTAAATTCATATTTTTTGTTGTTGTACTTTAACTTTTTAATATGTTTTCATTTTTTAAATATTTTTATTTTATTATTATTATTATTTTAAACTTTAATTTACATCTTTTAAATGATCATTATTTTTAAATTTTTTTCTTTCTTTCTTTCTTTTCTATTTTTTCTTTTGTCTTATCATTTCTTTTCAATTTTCTGATTTCCCCTTCCTCGAATTCTACCTGCCTACTCTCATTCTCTTTAGTGACTTCTTCCCTTTCCTTCTAATATCTTTTCTTCCAAGCATCAAATAAATTTATAAGAGTAAGCAATAACTCAACAGTCAAACAGAGCAAGAAGTAACATGAGCAGCACAAAAAATCAAGGAAGAAAATAAGTACAAACAACGAAGGACAGCCAAAATATTCAGGAGGACCTATAGTCATCAGAAAAATGGTCATATAAAGAACTCAAGGAATACCTTAGACAGATGGAATTGAAACTTAAAGAGGATACGAGACAGCAAATCCAAACAGTGAAAGAACACATTGAAAATGAATTGCATAAACAGATAAAAGAAGAAGTTATGCATCTTTATCAGGAGATAGAGATTATAAAAAAATCAAACAATAATTCTAGAAATGAAGGAAACGATAAACCAAATTAAAAAGTCAATTGAGAGTATCACTAACACTGTGGAGCAAGTAGAAGACAGAATGTCAGATAATGAAGACAAAATATATCATCTTGAAATGAATCTAGCCAACACAGAAAGGCTGGTAAAAAATCATGAGTAAAACATCCAAGAGATATGGGATAACATAAAAAAAAATTAATGAGTCATCTGGATAGGTACACAGATTCAAACCAAGGGAATTAGTAATCTATTGAATGAAATAATTACAGAAATATTTCCAGAAATACAAAGTAAATAGATATACAAATTGGACATGCTTACAGGACACGGAGAACACAAAATCACAGTAGACCAACACCAAGACACATTGTTATGAAGATATCCAATATACAAAACAAAGAGAAAATATTAATAGCTCTAAGAGAAAGGAGGCAGATTACATTAAGGGGTAAACCAATAAGGTTGAGAATGGATTTTTCATCACAGTCGCTGAAAGCGAGAAGATCCTGGAGCAACGTATTTCAAACACTGAAAGACAATGAATGCCAACCAAGAATTCTGTATCCAGCAAAATTAAGCTGCAGGTATGACGATGAAATAAAAATATTTCATGATAAACAAAAGGTAAAAAAAATTTGTAGCCAGAAAACCAGCATTGCAAAGCATCTTGAGCAAAACAATACACGAAGAAGAAATGAAAATCAACAACCAAAACCATCAGTGGGAAGTGCCTCAGTAATGACTGAGGGTGGGGGAAAAGCTAATCATGCAGAAACAAACTAAATTAAAAAAAAAAAAGATGAATCATCAATCATGAGCGGCAGTACAAACCATATATCAATAGTGACTCTAAATGTTAATGGCTTAAACTCTCCAATAACGCGACATAGGCTGGTAACTTGGATTAAAAATGAATCCAACAATATATTGCCTCCAGGAGGCACATCTGAATGGAAAAGACATACACAGGCTGAAGGTGCAAGTTTTGGAAAAAATATACCATGCAACGCTCCCCATAAGCAAGCAGGGGTGGCCATGCTCATATCGAATAAAATCGACTTCAAGACTAATTTAATCAAAAGGGATAAGAAAGGACATTATATACTGTTAAAAGGAACCATTCATCAACAAGACATAAAAATTATCAATATTTATGCACCAAATAATGGTGCTGCAATGTTCAAAAAACAAATTCACCTCAAGTTCCAGAATGAAATAGACCACAACACAATAATTATGGGTGACTTCAACACATCTCTCTCACCATTGGACAGATCCTCCAAACAAAAGTGAATAAAGAAACTATAGAACTCAATATCACAATCAATAACCTAGACTTAACTGACATATATCGAATATATCAATCATCATCAAGTGGATATACTTTTTTCTCAGTAGCACGTGGATCCTTCTCAAAAATAGACCATATATTATGTCATAGGGCAACCCTCAGTAAATATACAGGGGTTGAGATAATACCATGAATTTTTTCTGATCATAATGGAATGAAACTGGAAACCAATGATAAAAAAAGGAAGGAAAAATCCTACATCACATGGAAAATGAACAATATGTTACTGAATGATCAGTGGGTTACAGAAGATATAAAGGAGGAAATCAAAAAATTCTTAGAGATACATGAAAATACAGACACAATATATCAGAATCTATGGGACACAATGAAAGCAGTTTTAAGAGGGAAATTCATCGCCTGGAGGTCATTCCTGAAAAAAAGTAAAAACGAACAAATAAATGAGCTCACACTTCAACTCAAAGCCCTAGAAAAGGAAGAGCAAAACAACAAAAAATGTAGCAGAAAGCAAGAAATAATTAAAATCAGAGCAGAAATCAACGAAATTGAAACAAAAGAAACTATTGAAAAAATTAACAAAACTAAAAGGTGGTTCTTCGAAAAAATAAATATGTTCGACAGAGCCTTAGGCATGCTAATGAAGAGAAGAAGAGAGAGAACTCAAATTACTAACATATGGGATGAAAAAGGCAATATTACAACAGATGCTTCTGAAATACAGAAGACAATTAGAAATTATTTAGAAAACCTATATTCCAATAAAATAGAATATAGTGAAGACATCGATAAATTTCTTAAGTCATATGATATTCCCAGACTGAGTCAGAAGGATACACACAATTTAAACAGACCAATGTCAATGGAAGAAACAGAAGAAGCAATCAAAAGACTACAAACCAAGAAAAGCCCAGGAACGGATGGCTATACAGCGGAGTTTTACAAAACATTTAAAGAAGATTTAATACCAATACTTTTCAAGTTATTTCAGCATAGAGAAAAAGAGGGAGCTCTTCCAAATTCATTCTATGAGGCCAACATCACGCTGATTCCGAAATCAGAAAAAGACACCTCAAAGAAAGAAAACTACAGACCAATATATCTGATGAACCTACATGCAAAAATCCTCAATAAAACTCTGGTGAATCGAATACAAAGGCACATCAAAAAAATTATGCACCATGATCAAGTAGGATTCATAGCTGGGATGCAAGGATGGTTCAATATACGGAAATCAATAAATGTTATTCACCACATCAATAGACTTAAAGATAAGAACCATATGATCATCTCGATAGAAGCAAAAAAAGCATTTGACAAAGTACAGCATCCCTTTATGTTCAAAACATTAGAAAAAATAGGGATAACAGGAAGTTACCTCGACATTGTAAAAGCTATCTATGCTAAGCCTCAGGCTAGCATCATTATGAATGGAGAAAAATTGAAGGCATTTCTTCTAAAATCTGGAACAAGACAGGGATGCCCTCTCTCACCACTTCTATTCCATATAGTTCTCGAAACACTGGCCAGAGCAATTAGACATACTAAACAAATAAAAGGCATAAAAATAGGAAAATAAGAACGCAAATTATCACTATTTTCGGGTGACATTATTCTATACATAGAAGACACAAAAAGGTGTACAAAAACTACTAGAACTAAAAAATGAATGACCTGCGACCCACCGGCAGGTCAGGCCCAGAAACCTGCAGAGGGGCACAGCTGCCCCACCCACCTGCAAGGTAGGCGATACCGTGACCACTGATAAAACAGGCCCAGTGGCCGTCTGACACATCACCCCGTTTGGGGGAGGGGAAGAGCCGCCACCAGCACCTGTTAGGTAGACAGACCTGCAAACGACAGACAGAACAGGCCTAGCGGCCAGCGGAGGTGCAGAGCCGCTTCTCACGCCTGCAAGGGAGGCGAACCTGTGACCACCGAAAGAACAGGCCCACCGAAAGTAGAGGCACAGCAGCCTGCCGGCGTAGTAGGCACATTGCCCCAATTGGAGGAGGGGCAGAACCACCGCCAAAGCCTGCGAGGGAGACTTTGCAACTATATAAGAGCAATATAAATATATAGGGGGAAAATCAATAACAAAACAGTTTCACCAAGCAGAAAGAAACGCGATCAGTATGAAAAGACAAGGAAAGAAAGGACCACAAGCAATGCAGGTCAACTCAACTTTAGAAGAGGTAATATCTGCAGCAGATGGAATGTCAGATAAAGAATTCAGGATATACATGCTTCAGATTATCTGGAGTCTCAAGGAAGACATTAGACAGCATAATCAGACAATGAAAGACCACTTCGAGCACTTCGAAAATGAATTACATAAACAAATACAAGAAGCAAAAGATCAATTATACAGGGAGATCAAGGTTATAAAAAACAAACAAACAGAAATCCTGGAAATGCAGGAAACAATAAACCAAATTAAAAACTCAATTGAGAATACTACCAGCAGAGTAGAACACTTAGAAGATAGAACATCAGAAAATGAAGACAAAGTATTTCAACTGGAGAAGAACATAGACAGCTCAGCAAAGCTGTTAAGAAACCATGAGCAGAACATTCAAGAAATATGGGATAACATAAAGAGACCAAACTTAAGAGTCATTGGGATACAGGAAGGTATAGAGTTCCAAACAAAAGGAATGAGCAATCTATTCAATGAAATAATACGAGAAAACTTCCCAGACTTGAAGAATGAGACAGAATCCCATATCCTAGAAGCCTACGGGACGCCGAATGTGCAAAATCATAAGAGATCCACACCTAGACACATTATAATGAAGATGCCCAACATACAGAATAAGGAGAGAATTTTAAAAGCTACAAGAGAAAGGAAGCAGATTACATTTAGGGGTAAACCAATCAGGATAACAGCTGATCTTTCAACACAGACTCTGAAAGCTAGAAGATCCTTGAATAACATATTTGAAACACTGAAAGAAAATGGGTTCCAACCAAGAATTGTGTATCCAGCAAAATTAAGCTTCAGTATGGAAGATGAAATTAAAACCTTCCATGATAAACAAAAGTGAAAAGAATTTGCAGCTAGAAAACCATCTCTTCAAAACATCCTCGGCAAAACATTGCAGGAAGAGGAAATGGAAAATAACAATGAAAACCAACAGCGGGAGGGAGTACAGTAAAGAGGGGGAATAATCAAAGAGGAAAACAAACCATGTTTAGTAACATAAATAAACCAATATGACTGGAAGAACAACCCATATCTCAATAATAACCCTAAATGTTAATGGCTTAAACTCACGAATTAAGAGACACAGGCTAGTAGAATGGATCACAAAACAAGACCCAACAATATGCTGCCTTCAGTAGACGCATTTGATAGGAAAAGACATACATAGACTGAAGGTGAAAGGTTGGGAAATATCATATCACTCTTATGGACTTCGGAAACAAGCACGAGTGTCCATACTCATATCAAATAAAATAGATTTCAAGCCAAAGTTAATCAAAAGGGATGAAGAGGGACACTACATACAGCTCAAGGGAACCATACACCAACAAGACATCACAATCATAAATATATATGCCCCAAACAATGGTGCAACTATGTTCATCAAACAAACTCTTCTCAAGTTCAAGAGTCTAATAGACCACCATACAATAATTATGGGAGACTTCAACACACCTCTCTCACCACTGGATAGATCTTACAAAGAAAAGTTTAATAAGGAATCTATAGAACTCAATAACATAATTAATAACCTAGACTTAATTGACATATATAGAATATACCACCCAAGATCAAGCAGTTACACTTTTTTCTCAGCAGCACTTGGATCCTTCTCAAAAATAGATCATATATTATGTCACAGGGCAACTCTTAGACAATATAAAGGAGTAGAGATAATACCATGCATCTTATCTGAACATAATGAAATGAAATTGAAAATCAACGATAAAAGAAGTAAGGAAAAATCATGCATCAATTGGAGAATGAAAAATAGGTTACTGAATGATAAATGGGTTATAGAAGACATCAAGGAGGATATTAAAAAATTCTTAGAGATAAATGAAAACACAGACACAACATATCGGAATCTATGGGACACATTGAAAGCAGTTCTAAGAGGAAAATTTATTGCTTGGAGTTCATTCCATAAAAAAGAAACAAACCAACAAATAAATGATCTAATACTTCAACTCAATGTCCTAGAAAAAGAAGAGCAAAACAACAGCAAAAAAGTAGAAGACAAGAAATAATTAAAATCAGAGCAAAAATTAATGAAATTGAAACAAAAGAAACAATTGAAAAAATTGACAAAACTAAAAGTTGGTTCTTTGAAAAAATAAATAAAATTGACAGACCCTTAGCCACGCTAATGAAGAGAAGAAGAGAGAGAACTCAAATTACTCGCATATGGGATGAAAAAGGCAATATCACAACAGACACTTCAGAAATACAGAAGATTATCAGAAATTATTTTGAATCCTTATACTCCAATAAATTAGAAGATAGTGAAGGCATCGATAAATTTCTTAAGTCATATGATTTGCCCAGATTGAGTTAGGAGGATATTGACAACCTAAACAGACGAATATCAACTGAGGAAATAAAGAAACCATCAAAAGACTACCAACTAAGAAAAGCCCAGGACCGGATGGGTATACAGCAGAGTTTTACAAAACCTTTAAAGAGGAACTAATACCAATACTTTTCAAGCTATTTCAGGAAAATGAAAAACAGGGAGAACTTCCAAATTCATTCTATGAGTCCAACATCACCCTGATTCCTAAACCAGACAAAGACACTCCAAAGAAAGAAAACTACAGACCAATATCTCTAATGAACCTAGATGCAAAAATGCTCAATAAACTTCTCGCGAACCGGATACAAAAACATATCAAAAAAATTGTGCACCATGATCAGGTAGGATTTATCCCTGGGATGCCAGGTTGGTTCAATATACGAAAATCAATAAATGTTATTCACCACATCAATAGGCTTAAATATAAGAACCATATGATCATCTCGATAGATGCGGAAAAAGCATTCGACAAAGTACAGCATCCCTTTATGTTCAAAACTCTAGAAAAACTAGGGATAACAGGAACATACCTCAATATTGTAAAAGAAATCTATGCTAAGCCTCAGCCTAGCATCATTCTGAATGGAGAAAAACTGAAGGCATTCCCTCTAAAATCTGGTACAAGACAGGCATGGCCTCTCTTACCACTTCTGTTCAACATAGTTCTCGAATCACTGGCCAGTGCAATTAGAGAGACAAAAGAAATTAAAGGCATAAAAATAGGAAAAGAAGAACTCAAATTATCACTATTTGCAGATGACATGATTCTATACCTAGCAGACCCAAAAGGGTCTACAAAGAAACTATTAGAGCTAATAAATGAATTCAGCAAAGTGGCAGGATATAAAATCAACACGCATAAATCAAAGGCATTCCTGTATATCAGCGACAAATCCTCTAAAATATATATGAGGACAACCACCCCATTCACAATATCCTCAGAAAAAATAAAGTACTTGGGAATCAACCTAACAAAAGAGGTGTAAGACTTATACAATGAATACTACAGAACCCTAAAGAGAGAATTGAAGAAGATCTTAAAAGATGGAAAAATATACCCTGTTCATGGATAGGTAGAATTAACATCATCAAAATGGCGATATTAACAAAAGTTCTCAATAGGTTTAATGCAATGCCAATCAAAATCCCAATGGCATTTCTTGTAGAAATAGAGAAAGCAATCATGAAATTCATATGGAAAAATAAAAGACCCAGAATAGCAAAAACATTGCTAAGCAGGAAGTGTGAATCAGTCGGTATAGCTATACCAGACTTCAAACTATACTACAGAGCAATAGAAACAAAAACAGCATGGTACTGGTACCAAAACAGGCGGGTGGACCAATGGTACAGAATAGAGGACACAGAAACCAATCCACAAAACTACAACTATCTTATATTCGATAAAGGGGCTAAAAGCATGCAATGGAAGAAGGCTAGCATCTTCAACAAATGGTGTTGGGAAAACTGGAAATCCATATGCAACAAAATGAAACTGAATCCCTTTCTCTCACCATGCACAAAAGTTAACTCAAAGTGGATCAAGGAACTTGATATCAAATCAGAGACATGGCGTCTGATAGAAGAAAAAGTTGGCTATGATCTACATACTGTGGGGTCGGGATCCAAATTCCTAAATAGGACACCCATAGCACAACAGTTAATAACTATAACCAACAAATGGGACTTACTCAAACTAAAAAGTTATTTTCTCAGCAAAAGAAACAATAAGAGAGGTAAATAGGGAGCCTACGTCCTGGGAACAAATCGTTACTCCTCACACTTCAGACAGAGCCCTAATATCCAGAATATACAAAGAACTAAAAAAATTAGACAATGAGATAACAAATAACCCAATCAACAAATGGGCCAAGGACCTGGACAGAAATTTCTCAGAGGAGGACATACAATCAATCAAGAAGTATATGAAAAAATGCTCACCATCTCTAGCAGTCAGAGAAATGCAAATAAAAACCACCCTAAGATACCATCTCACTCCAGTAAGATTGGCAGCCTTTAGGAAGTCAAACACCAACAAGTGCTGGCGAGGATGTCGGGAAAAGTGTACTCTTGTACATTACTGGTGGGACTGCAAATTGGTGCACCCAATTTGGAAAGCAGTATGGAGATTTCTTGGAAAGCTCGGGATGGAACCACCATTTGATCCAGCTATTCCCCTTCTCGGTCTATTCCCTAAAGACCTAAAAAGAGCACACTATAGGGCCACTGCTACATCCATGTTCATAGCAGCACATTTCACAATAGCAAGACTGTGGAACCAACATAGATGTCCTTCAATAAAAGAATGGATAAAAAAATGTGGCATTTATACACAATGGAATATTACTCTGCATTAAGAAATGACAAAATCATAGAATTTGGAGGGAAATGGATGGCATTAGAGCAGGTTATGCTAAGTGAAGCTAGCCAATCCCTTAAAAACAAATGCCAAATATCTTCTTTGATATAAGGAGATTAACTAAGAACAGAGTAGGGACGAAGAGCATGAGAAGAAGATTAACATTAAACAGGGATGAGAGGTGGGAGGGAAAGGGAGAGAGAAGGAAAATTGCATGTAAATGGAAGGAGACCCTCAGGGGTATACAAAATTACATACAAGAGGAAATGAGGGGAAAGGAGGAAAAATATAAGGGGGAGAAATGAATTACAGTAGAGGAGGTAGAGAGAGAAGAGGGGAGGGGAGGGGGAGGGGGGATAGTAGAGGATAGGAAAGGCAACAGAATACAACAGTCACCAGAATGGCAATATGTAAATCAATGGTTGTGCAATTGATGTGATTCTGCAATCTGTATATGGGGTAAAAATGGGAGCTCATATCCCACTTGAATCAAAGTGTGAAATATGATATATCAAGAACTATGAAATGTTTTGAACAACCTACAATAAAATTAATTAAAAAAAAAACCAGCATGGTACTGGTACCAAAACAGGCGGGTGGACCAATGGTACAGAATGGAGGACACAGAGATTAATCCAAAAAGCTACAACTATTTTATATTTGATAAAGGAGCTAAAAGCATGCAATGGAGGAAATATAGTATCTTCAACAAATGGTGTTGGGAAAAATGGAAATCCATGTGCAACAAAATGAAACTGAATTCCTTTCTTTCGCCATGCACAAAAGTTAACTCATAGTGGATCAAGGTGCTAGATATCAAATCAAAGACTCTGTGTCTGATAGAAGAAAAAGTTGGCTCTGATCTACATATTATGGGATCGGGCTCCAAATTCCTTTATATGACATCCATAGCACAAGAGTTAATAACAAGAATCAACAAATGGGACTACTTAAACTGAAAAGTTTTTTATCAGCAAGAGAAAGAATAAGAGAGGTAAATAAGGAGCATACATCATGGGAACAAATTTTTACTCCTCACACTTCAGATAGAGGCCTAATATCCAGAATATACAAAGAACTCAAAAAATTAGACAATAAGATAACAAATAACCCAATAAACAAATGGGTCAAGGACTTGAACAGACACTTCTCAGAGGAGGACATACAATCATTCATCAAGTACATAATAAAATGCTCACCATTTCTAGCAGTCAGAGAAATTCAAATCAAAATCACCCTAAGATACCATCTCACTCCAGTAAATTGGTAGCCATTATGAAGTCAAACAACAACAAGTGCTGGCAAGGATGTGGGGTAAAAGATACTCTTGTACATTGCTGGTGGGACTGTAAACTGGTGTGGCCAATTTGGAAAGCAGTATGGAGATTCCTGGGAAAGCTGTGAATGGAACCACAATTTGACTCAGCTATTGCCCTTCTCTGACTATTCCCTGAAGACCTTAAAAGAGAGTAATACAGGGATACTACCACATGGATTTTCATAGCAGTACAATTCACAATTGATACACTGTGGATCCAACCCAGATGCCCTTCAATAGATGAATGGATAAAAAAATGTGGCATTTATACACTATGGAGTATTACGCAGCACTAACAAATGACAAAATCATAAAATTTGCAGAAAAATGGATGGCACTGGAGCAGATTATGCTTAGTGAAGATAGCCAATCCCTAAAAAATAAATACCAAATGTCTTCTTTGATATAATGAGAGCAACTAAGAACAGAGCAGGGAGCAATAGCAGGAAGAAAAGATTAACTTTAAACAGAGACATGAGGTGGGAGGGTAAGTGAGAGAAAAGGGAAATTGCATGGTAATGGAGGGAGACCCTCATTGTTACACAAAATTACATATTGTTGTGAGTGGAATGGGAAAATAAACATGGAGTGAAATAAATTACAGTAGATGGGGAAAAAAGAGAAGATCGGAAGGAAGGGGAGGGGAGATAGTAGAGTATAGGAAAGGTAGCAGAATACAACAGTAGCTAATAGGGCATTATGTAAAAATGTGGATGTGTAATCGATGTGATTCTGTAATCTCTATTTGGGCTAAAAATGGGAGTTCATAAGCCACTTGAATCTAATGTATGAAATATTATATGTCAAGAGATTTTTAATGTTTTGAGCAACCAATAAAAGAAAAAAAGTAGCAATATATATGCCAATCGAAATTCATCATGAAATATATATAATCCACAGATCGAAAAATATTCATTTTACTGAACATGGATTAATGTATAATGTTATTCAACTAGGAAGCTCACCCATAGGTTGAATTTTCAGTTCCAACAGCATTTAGGAGGAGTTATCCTTTCTCACAATTTGCATCTGCCAATTCAGTTACCTCACAAGTATGTACGTGTGGTACCAGGTAGAATTCTATATGTGCATATAAAAATACATGCGCTGAATTGGCTACAGAGAAAGGGAGACAGGAATTCACATATTTGTTAATTTTAAAAACACATGTAGAACTATTTCAACAAAAAAAATGACTAGATTTATAACTCCTACACTATATAATGCAAAAGGCAATTGTAACAATACACCATGCCTCCTCTGAACTGCTTGTATTTCTATTCTGTTTGGGTTATTTTTCACCATCATATTAGAATTATTAGTCAGAGTATAGTAGGGTATGTGTTAGTTTCAGGGCTTCAGTATTTCAAATAGAAAATTGAAAAATGAATCGAATGTGTATGTAAATATGTGCTACACAAAAATCTCCCCACTCACATTCAGAACAATGCCTTGATATTACCTTGGCCCAAGTAAGACACAATTAGAGTAGAAAAGTGTGAAAATCTGTGAATACATATCTGGAATGGAATATGCTCGGGAGTTCACAACCTTGGTGGTGGTAGAGGAGTTTCCAAAAGTAAAGAACAGTGTAAACACTCCACAAACATGGAGCTCTGCTGGCCTAAGACTTCTTGGAAAACTGCCTCTGAGGTTGGGCACTTGAAATATATGTTGTTGTCATGAGCTTTAACTTCCTTTGTAGTGAGACCATCAAAATGGGTCTGCATCTATGTGACCTGGAAGACATGGTTTCTTATATTCCAATGACCATGAGGCAGCAGTGCTGAATTCTCTCTTTGTATGTAAACTGTGGCCACTGGAGGCTAAGTGTCTCCTCGTGTGGACTGTGAAGACATTTGGTCATCCTCCACTTTTCGTGGTGTTTCTTGCTGCTGCACTGGGAATTTGGTATTTGCTTCACCAAATACAAGGAGTTCTACTAGGATACAGTGCTGAAGGGAGTTCTGTCACGTGTGGTGGGTCAGGGTCTGCAGGAGAATGCACCAACCAGGCTTCTATCCCACACAGCTTGCCCCAATAACCATAGTAAACTGATTCTGAACATTGCCCTGAACCTCTCCATATAAAAAATGCCTTTACATATAAGTGTCTGATTTCTGCACTATGTCAGTCATAATCCATTTGGAAGCCCATGGCCGATCCACATGGCCCCACCATGGTGTTTTATCACACACCTGCCCACCACTGCTCTAGGCCCACTAATCAGCAGGATACAAATTACTGGCATCTCTGTTCTACACCATTTTCATAAAACCCAGTAAAACAAGGCATTCTCTGGTATACACATGATCAACCACAGGACTTCCAAAGATTCTCCAGTGCCACCTGGTCATGGAAATTTCAAAAATTTCATGGTATTTATCTAGCCATTTTTCAAAGATTAAGTTGGAGGCACTGTGGGTTTCAAATCATTCAGGAACCATTAAGTGTTGAGAAAGCTCATTTCAATGAAAGCTCTGGAGAACACTCACAGGCAAGGCTTCTCAAAGAGTTGCCAAAAGGTCACATGAAGCCAGGCAAATTGAGGCCTACAATGTGAGGTCCATGTGTGTTTTGACTCTCAACTATACCTGCCAATCTTTCAGAATAAAATCATGTGATATCCTGGCTGAGGTTCCCATTGTTTTGTGGAAAGACACCCTGGGCCTAGATCTCAGTTTCCATGGGTGAGTCTCATGCATGGCCTTCTAAAATCCCAACACAATTCATGGCAATACTTCTCTGAGTTCAGTTCCAGAACTCAGTCTCTAAGGGGAATAACGCCAGAGTTCAAGCCCAGGTGGAACCAGTCATTCCTTCCAACCACCACAAAAATGACCACAATTAAAATCAAAACACTCCCACAGGGCCCTCATCTTCTTCCATATAGACACTCATCATAACCTCTGGCTGGAGATTTCTATGAGGGGCACAGCCTAAGAAAGTGTAAAAAATAAGCTCACTTGCCCCTCATTTGCCTAAAATCATGGTGGCCTGGACACTCCTCCTGTGAACCTGGAGTGATCAAATATTCCTGCTGTTAAAGTGTTCCGCTTCTCCAATTTGAGGCCTACTGGCTGTGAGGTATAGATTCTTTATGTGATTTGGAGTCATGAGAAAACCCAAGCACATATGGGCAAGCCTCTGCAGGGATTTGAAGAACTCATTTAATCCAAAGAATCCCTATTCTCACTTAATGGAGGTCAGGAACCTAAAACAAGAAGGCAAAAAAATTCATCCACAATGACTTCTCTTTTGGCCATTTCGGTTTGGGAAGCACATGGGATTTTTCTTTAGATCCATTGGGTGCTGAGAATCTAAGTCACAGCCTCACACAAGGACCAGAGACTGATTCAGACACATCCCATTCCAAAGCAATTAAGCAAAGAGCCACAGGTGAAGCCCATTCATTTCCATATGAAAACAGTTTTCTTCAGGCTTCACAAAGGGTTGGCATGAGGCAAAGACCTTCCTGAAATTCAGGGTAATTGAAACACAAGTAAGCAAATGGCCCAAGAAGGGTTTCTTCACTGAGACTTTACTGGTCACACTGATATCTGAGTTTTCTGAGATGCTCTCAATCTCTTCAGCTATCCAGTACATGGCCATGTCACAGAGCCTTGTGGTGTTACATATCTGGGACACAAAACCATGAGCGTATTCTGTAGAGTGGCCAGAATTCACGAAGAAAACAGTAACTTAAGAACACAGTAGGTGTTGCCCATCCATAAGGCAAAGTGAAGTCCATTAATCTATTGGGCAGTATTAATGTGGGGAAGCTTTCTACTAGAGAAAACAAATCCATTGATGCATTCTCTTTTCTAATGTCTACAACCACGGATACAGTGGGATACACAGACATAGAAACCCTCACAATGTCAAAGGACTTACTAGAAACAGTCCACTCCACACCAGAAAAAAACGCCTTTCCTACCTATTCTCAGAACATGAGAAAAAAACCACAAACTCACACCAACAACGGCAAAGCCACCTCCTTCCCCCAAGTAGGTCTGTGACTATCCAGAGTGTCTTCTGACTGGTGGGCCATATTATGTTCCCCCGAAATGGCCTGTCCTCTCTCAGATCTGGTCTCCTTGGCCAACTATGTGAGTTGTCAGGAGACAGCGGTGAGCCACTACCTGCTTTCTCAGGGAAGGTGCCTCTTCAGAGCTCTGCTGGCAATTGGCCATCCTCACATCAGTAGGTACCAAGAAAGACTGACTCTGTCCTTGGAAAAAGCAAACAAGTTAGCCCAATGGGACTAGGACTGGGACTGGCTCTGGGTGCCTGTCTTCCTGGATCCCAAGTTCAGAGAATTCAATCACCAAGGAAGTGAGGAGAGGTCACTTCCTTCAGGAACTGAATGAGGTCACTGCCTTGAAAACAACTTTGTCCTAACAGTTGCTTCCAAGGGTCCCATGAGATGGAGGCTGCCCCAACATCCTCTGACACATTCAGAAGTTAGAATGGAATATCAACCTTAGGCACCCAGGTACAGCTCTCCACACAGGCCTGGTTTATTCCAACTTCTTTACAATAAGAAAAGAGAGGCTGACTTAGACCCATCAATTCATCCTGACCAGGTTGTTTGCCATGGAAGATTTCTATTGCTCTCTCAGGTCCAACATAGCTGCATAAATCTTCTCCAAGGATCATTTCTGCATGGATCTTTGAGGTTCTCAGAAGGTGGAAGATCACCTACATTCCTATATTGTAAGACCAACTCTGTCCCTGCTCTTCTGTAAGTTATATTGATGGAACAGTGTATGTTTAGGGTTAATAACATGTTTGATTTTGGTTAGGAATCATTTTGCGAGATGAATAATGGTATTGGCAACCTTCGATATTTACAAGAGTATATAGGTGAAATATAAGTATGAAAGCAGAAAATTAGGAAAGATTTGAAGCCCAGAAGGGAATTGGACCCTTAAGTGGTATACTTAGCTTTGAGTTATGTGCTGCACAGTTGTCTCAGATAAATCAATATACAATGGCATAGGACCTTGTACCTTGGATGATTGAATGTTGAAGAGAACATCCAGTCAAAAAGCGATATTCAGTACGATGAGGAAGGTAGTAGTTAGGTTTAGAATGAAGAGTGAGTATTGGATTTGGACAAAAAGTTCTTTAGCAATAGGGTTTCGGTTAGAGAGTGAGTGTTAATGTCAGCACATGTGAAGAGTCAGTCACAATGATGAACTGGGGAAAATATGAGGGAAAGCAGATATCAATAAAGACATTAGGAAATCAAGCAAAGTACAAAGTGAGTGATAGGATTAGACATTTTCAACAGGCTTGAGGTTGAATATATAATCTTAGGAAGAATCAAATATGTAGTCACCAATAGGATTGACATTTGAGAGCATTAGGCAACCTGGACATAGATGTTTTTAGTAATCCATGCTCACTTTCCATTTAGGCATTGGTACAATTGAAAGTGTGACCTTTGCTTTTTGTGTCCAGAATATTTCTGTGATAAAATGTATATGTATATCACGTGACATGAGTATTTCTTCCACCATTTCCAGGAGCAATATTTTGAAGACATATAAATTTGTATTGGGGTACAAATAGGTATACCCTCTGTCTATGAATATAGCAATAACGCATGAATAGACCATACTGGGAATAAATAATATAACTGGATCCACTTTAAATAATGGATTGAATGGATATCTGCAAATATATAAGAAATGTTATAAAGATGCACAATCAATCATTCCAACCAGTTATATATCTAATGGTCATCTTAGGGTTATGTTTTATCATGAAGGATGTGTGAGTTTTGCTTAAAAATTGATCATGGAAATTGAAAATAATATATTTGAAAAAAGTCTCATGAAAAGACCAGTCAAGAAACATAGGGAAATACATGTGTTCTGGAGCAAGAAGTGATTGAAAGTGAAACAAATGCCTATAAATTTGCTAAGTAGTGGATGAAATATATATCCTATGATGTGCATAAACTGAAGAAATAGTAATGTACCAGTGTTGAATAATAATTAATGTCAAAATACACATCATGTCCCATAGGAATCTACTAGCATTGATGTTAAACTAGGTCAGTTAATGTAGAAATACTAGGATTTGTTTGCACCTTTCACTGAAGTTAGTTTTCAGTACTAGGAAACAAATATGTATTTCAGGTGGATGAATATTTCTGAGAATAATCTTGTGAAAAGTTGATTATTAATCCACATACATGAACATGAATGAATTTAGGGAGTGTATATAAGACACATATATTTCATATTTTGAAAAATCTGGAGATTTATTATATATATATATATATATATATATATATATATATATATATATACACACACACACACAAACACACACACAAACAAAGACATTCAAAAGTAGAATTATATATGCCAATCGAATTTCACCATGAAATATATATCATCCACAGATCCAAAAATATTCATTTTACTGAACATGGATTTATGTATAATGTTATTCAACTAGGAAGCTCACCATTAGCTTGAATTTTCAGTTCCAACAGCATTTAGGTGGAGTAATCTCTTCTCACAATTTGTATCTGCAATGTCAGGCACCTCACAAAAATGTACGTGTGATATCAGGTAGGATTCTATATGTGTATATAAAAATTAATGTGCTGAATAGGTTACAGCGAAAGGGAGATAGGAATTCACATATTTGTTAACTTTAATACACATATAAAACTATTTCAATTAAAAAATGACTAGATTTATAACACCTACCTTTTATCTTGCAAAAGGCAAGTCCAATATACACCATGCCTCCTCTGAACTGCTTGTATTTCAATTCCGTTTGGGTTATTTTTCTCCATCATATTAGTATTTGTAGTTAGCGTCTAGAAGGGTATGGGTTATTGTCAGGAATTCAGTATTTCAATTGGAAAATTGGAAAGTGAATCCAATGTGTATGCAATTATGTGCTGCACAATATTCTTCCCACTCTCATCCAGAACAATGGCTTGACATTAACTTCGCCCCAAGTAAGACGCAATTAGAGAAGAAGAGTTAGAAATTCTGTGAATACATATCTGGAATGGAAAATGCTCAGGAGTTCACAACCTTGGAGGTGGTAGAGGATTTTCCAAAAGTAGGGGACAGGGTTGATCACCCAACATGATCTTTCATTAAAATTGTGAGCCATCTTGCCACAAAGCCATGAAAAGATAATTTTTGCTTTACTATAAATTACTGAAAATTCTGAACCTGCTTAGAATGCCTGACCATGTTTTGAACTCACCCATGCCTGGCTCTCTGACCAGAAAACGGCCCTCTCTGAAACTTTAATGACACCTCATAAATATTCGCCTTCCCTGGCCAGACAATGACCCTCTCTGAGGCTCTAATGGTCCTCATAATTTCTGATGCTGGGGCCAGAAAAAACAAATGTAAACTACAATTAGTGTGATGCTTGTCAAAGTTCTGTTTTCTGTAACCCCCCTTTTGTGTAACTTTCTGGGCTATAAAGCTGGGCTGTAGGAAAGGTGGGGTTGCTGTCTTGTTCCCGCCATTTTGAGAGGGAGAGGCAGCCCGGCTGCTTGAAATATTAAGCTTGCCTTAATTTGATTTTAATTGGAGTCAGTGGTCTTTTCTTGTGTCCTGGACTAACATTTTGGAGTTCCCCAGCAACATGACCCGACCAGATCACAAAGCCATACTGCTGGAAATTCTGAAGCTGGCCTATCCTCCAGGACTCCAGGCTGGAGAGCCAAGTTCCAAGGCCTTGGAATGAGCCTTCAGTCCCTGGATAACTGCAGTGAACCATCGCACTAAAACTATTATCAAGCACCTGGTGGAGGAGGCCTTCATATGTAAGAGGCGCCTTTATAACATCTGATATCCGGTTAAGGGAGTTCTCTTCTGATGACAGAGAGGTGGCCTGGGAAGGCTCACATATACTCCTGTCCGGGACAGTAATAGGAATCCTTCTTTCCTCTGTTCTTTTCTGTAGGGAATACCTCTGAAAGTGTAGAGAGGTGCCGACTGGCACGCAGGAGCTCCTACCCCGGAGCTTTAGCAAGACGCTGCATTGCTCCTCTGGTTTTCTGTTTATTCGCCGAGTTTCTGTTTTTTTGTGTGTGTTTTGTTCTGTGTTCTAAATGTTTTTTATTTGTTTGTTTTTGTGCATTTTGTTGTGTGATTTCTGTGGTAAAAACTTAAGGATATTGGACGTGAAAATGGGTAATAAAGCATGTAAGCCTGTCACCCCTTTGGACTGTGTTTTAAAGAAATGGGATGCACTATACCCCCCTTTGTTAAGCAGGATGAGAGAAGCCCCTAGCTGGCTGTCTGGAGCACACCCACTGCAGAGGGCAAGGCCTGCTGGAGACCTAATAACTGAGTATCTCCTAGGTTAACAAGTGAAGCTCCTTTAAAACCCCTTGTCCCTCCAGATCAAGAGAGTCACAACTTTGGACAGAGTCCCCTGTTTTTATCCTTTGTTAGCAAAGCAGTAAACCTCCCTTTTACTTTTTCTCAAACCCTGTCCTTATATTAAATTGGTATTAATTGGCTTCAAGGTCCAGAATCGAAATTTAAGTTACAAATTTTGATACCCCCCCGACCCCGGAATTTTTGAGAGCTGACTACTGAAATGTTAGGAGATTCAGCGTGCTTGGGGTGGAACCAAACCAGAGGAGCTAATCCTGTTTAAGTAAAAGATGGGACTGAGGGACTCCAAGCAGCTGCCGAAGTCCTGTTGCTTCAGTAAATTCCCTCCTTCCTTCCCTGCACTGTAAGTATTATGCCACCTCTGTTTTCTTAAAAAAGAGAAAAAGAAAAAGGAGACACTAAATGCAGTAAAGTCACCATGGAGACCTTTGATATTACATTTCAGGTTGCCCCTCTGTGAAAACATCTGATGCCCTTGTGGGGACATCTATCATGCCACTGGTGTAGGAGATTTTTCTCTTATCTGCTGTTTTAAAGGCTTCTGTCCTGTCAGCCATAGTCTGGAGATCCTTTCTGTCTGTCTTTTGTCTTTGTTTCTGGCCATTTAAGACATGTGCAATAATGTGTTGATATTATAAATTGTTTCTTGGGAATGATCTTAGCTGAATGTGTGTCTAAATGATGATGTTTTATTGTAACAATATGGTATCTGGATGGGTTTTTGTAGCATTGCTCAATCTTGCAGTTAAAAGTCGGGTTTAGGTAATTTTTTAGTTTATGATTTCAGATAATTCATGCCAGAGAACTTAAATACTTAAAATGGAAAACTAAAGAATTCTACTTCCAAGTTGGCAAGTAACTTCCCAATCATTTAGTCTTTTTTTTCACCAATTTTTAATTGGGTAGCCTGGGTAAATGTCACAGTGTGTCAGTGCATTAATTTGGACAAGGATAGTAAATCATAGTATGGAATCTGTTGACAAAACAAGATGTTAAGGTATAAAATTTTGAATTGTATCTTAAAATTGTATCATAATTTTCAACATCCTCACCTGAAAATTATGGTTAAAGTGCCTTAGGCCTGAGGTGTCTGCTCAGAATAGCAGTTTTGTCCAGCTCCTTCCAGAACTCAGCCAGGACTTATGTTGAAATGTAAATGAAAGAAGCCTACAAGCTCAGTAGGAGACTGATCTGATGTCTAAGTGGGAAAAAAAAAGGTAAATCGTATGGTATTTACTAATTACTGGCCAGTCATTTTTTCTAGGACTCTCATTTTTTTCCTTAGATTCTGTATTTTTTTTGAGCTCATTATTTTGATCCTAGAGAACTAGGTTAATATTTTTCTCATCAGTTCTATCTTTGACCAACAGTGGAGTTCTGAAACATTACAATGGAGATTTCACCTGTGAAAAGCTACAAGGCCTTACTATTATTATTTGTGCACACTTTTGTTATGTGTTGTATGTCCATATATCCATATGTTCGTATATCATATATATGATATACAAATTAACATATATAAGGAGCGATCATTAAAAAAAAGCACTCATAAAAACAAATTTTAAAAAGTGGATTCGAAGATCTTTAATTCACGTGAGTTAAATGGTTCACTTTAAATTTGGATAAACAAATAACAATAAATGTCTTTAAATTTAAGCTTACAAGTTTTTCTAGCTGCTCAAAAATCCAATAAAATATTAATGTCTATAAAATGTCTAATATGCCTTGGTTCTAGGACTTTTCCTTTAACAAAAAAAATGGTTTACACTGTTCAATACATTTCTCTAATATTTTGATAAATAAGTGAAGTAAATTTGATATGGGATTACTCATTCATGAGTACTTTTGTTAGATATCTGATTGATTTAGTAAGGTCTGTATAAGTTTGTTCTAAAGTTTGTATAAGATTGTAAAAATCAGTCATGTGATAAAGCGACACAAATTTCTGAAAACAAAAGTTTACCCATAACATTGTGTTTATTTTTATTTTTCTAGAGCAAGCAACCATAAAAATTAAACAACTGATTAAATAAGAACTGTTATTTTAGAGCACTGTACTGGAATTTCTTTAAAAGCTAAATTTGGTTAATGTAAAAACATCAATGTCATTGTGATGCTATTAATGTGCTCATATCTTCCAGGTATACAAGTCTGTAAGGTAGAAACTTTAAAAGAGCATTACATCAAGCTGGTGTTCTGAAGTTGTATGGTAAATATATATATATATATATATTGGGGATTTATTTACTTGTTATCAATAAGATATATAAAGTTTTAAGTTACTTTTTACATTGGGGAAAAATTTAAATATATTTTTAAGTTAATGAGCTCCTAATCTATGTAAAGGTTAAAAACTTTCAGCCTTTCTTTAATTCATGTTTTAAATGTGATATCATATGGTGTTAGCTAATGTTCATGTGACCTCAAACAATTTATGTAAACTGTGTAAGATGATATTTAAAAAAAAAGATCAGCTTTAGAACTAAAAGACTTAAGATTTACATAGAGCCCTGCCTTACCTGAGATAAGGCTCTGTGTCTCATCTTACAACATGTGAGAATAACGACGAAAGCAGTAGGTCAGATGTTATTTAATTTAAAGTTACGTTCAGAAGTTTTTTTTTTTTTCTGTCAAGATTACTAGGATCTCAAAAAGGGGATATAATTTATAACTCAGCCAAAAATTCAAGGTAGCTATTACACGAACTAAGTATTTTTACTCTTGTTAATTTTATTTTGTAATTTCCTTATAAGTTAACTAAAGATTCCCTGTTAGTGTTTTACAAAAGAGTTGCTTTTGAACACAACATTGGTTAATTTAAGATAATAAGGCATCACCTACAAGACAGAAAAATACAGATCCCAAATAATAAAAAGATAAATAATTTTAAATTATAGACATTAAAGCACAGTACTCTTAATATAAGGCTGTTAAAATTTATTTGCTGGATGTTTAAGATTAGGATTTAAAATTTAATTTAAATGAAAAGGGACAATAAAACAAATTTTGGCTCTTGACCTCTGAGTCAGTTTGTATCCAGGGAACAGGAGACTTCTCTAAAGAACTTTGCAACTCTCAGCCACATAAACACCTGATCAGGAAGATTAATGAGGCCACTGGAGAACAGAAAGCCAATCAGTGCATTTTCTACGAAGAAGAGAGTCATCAGAGAAGGGAGATATTCCTGATGCTTCTGAGAGAAGCCACATGGTCAAGCAAGTCCTGGAATCACCTAGCGCAAATGGCACTAGCAGAACTGAGAAGCTGCTCTCAAGTTTCCCCAGAAATGACTCCCATAAAATCTCAGCTGACTGTTAACAATAGATAGAAACAAAAGTCAGTTTTACTGCTTCATCTTAAACTCTTAGCAAAGACAGATAAACCCAAAATACAGCCATTCCTGGGCATTTTAAATAATAATAGTTATAATAATATTTTAACGTATACACTTTATGGTAGCCTCCCAAAATAAGTAAGACTGGAGGCTACAAAGAAAGATTCTCAGAGAGGAATGCCTGATGAGAATAAAAAGAGACTATCAAGAGGAGCTACCAGAGGCAGAAGTTTTTTGTTTAAGGCCTACAGATATTCCTAACCTACACAGGTAGGCTTGGTGTTTGCTAGTATGATTATCCAGCCCTGACTAACAGAATTAAAGGTTTCTCTATTACACACAGAGGTCATACTAGTAAAAGGAATTTGCAAGATCAGATGACATTAAATTATTAAACTGTATCTTATGGGGTGGGACAACTGTGACACTAAAAGTTAAATATTAAGTTGAAAGTCCTGATAACTGGGGATATTGAAGACAGATGAGGGGACATCTATACAGTGACTTGTTTCAGCAGCTGCAACATTTATTCAGTACTCATGGTTTTTGTTTCTCTCATAGAAGAACCCATCCCCAGATGACTTTACAAACTGTTCTACCACAACCAGACTTCAAACCGAACTGACTTCTAAAAGGCAACTCATGTCCCTCATGCTGTGCCCCCTCATGTCACCCTCTCTCAGCTCAGAAGAAGCCAAAATGAGTGACGCCACTCTTCTTACAACAATGGAGCCAAAAATAAATAGACTTTCATTTTAAGTAATTAATTAAGTCAGGTAAAATCAGGGAGACTGGTTTTGTGTGAGTTCAAAAAATATGGAGACTGTTACGTGAGGTATTAAAATTCCCTCAGTGCTCTTCCCCTACCCTATCAAAGATTTGAAAGGGACACATTAGAAAAGGGGGGAATGATAGACCCAACCTGATCTTTTATTAAAATTGGGATCCATCTTGCCACAAAGCCATGAAAAGAAAATTTTGGCTTGACTATAAATTACACCAAATTCTGAACCTGCTTGCAATGCCTGCCCGTGGCCTTGAACTCACCCATGCCTGGCTCTTTGACCAGGAACAGCCCTCTATGAAACTTTATTGACACCTCATAAATACTGGCCTTCCCTGGCCAGACAATGACCCTCTCTGGGGCTCTAATGGTCTTCATAAATTCTGATGTTGGGGCCAGCAAATATATATATATATATATATATATATATATATATATATATATATATATATATATATATATATAAACTACGATTAGTTTGATGCTTGTCAAAGTTCTGATATTTTAACCCCCCTGTAGTGTAAAATTCTGGGTTATAAACCTGGGCTGTAGGAAATTTGGGTGGCTGTCTTGTTCCCACTGTTTTGGGAGGGAGAGGCCACCTGGGCAGTGGAAAATATAAGCTTGCTTTAACTTGATTTTAATTGGAGTCAGTGGTCTTTTCTTGCATCCTGGTCTAATAGGTAAATGCTATCAAACAAGGAGCTCTGCCAGCCTGAAGACTTCCTTAGAAACTGCCTCTGACGATGGGCACTTGACATATATGTTGTTGTCAGGAGCTTTAGCTTTCTTTCTAATGAGACCATCAAAGCTGGATCTGCATCTATGTGACCTGGAGGGCATGGTTTCTTGTTTTTCAAAGGACATGAGGCAGCAGTGCTGAATTCACTCTTTGTAGGTAAACTGTCGCCACTGAAGGCTAAGTGACTCCCCGTGTGGACTGTGAAGCAATTTGGTCATCCTCCACTTTTCGTGGTGTTTCTTGCTGCTGCACTGGGAATTTGTTATTTGCTTCACAAAATACAAGGAATTCAGCTGGGACACAGTGCTGGAGGGAGTTCTTTCACATGAGATGGGTCAGGGTCTGCAGGAGAATGCATCAACCAGGCTTCTATCCCACATAGCTTGTCCCCTTGACCATTGCACCTGATTCTGAACATTGTCCTGAAACATCTCCATATAACAAGATGCCTTATATGGAGAGTTATCAGACATATAAGTGATTCCTGGCTGCACAATGTCAGCCACAAGCCATTTGGAAGTCAATGGCAGATACACATGGCCCGACCACAGATGTTTTATCACACACCTGCACACCACAGCTCTGGGCCCACTACTCAGCAGGCTCCAACATACTGGTATCTCTGTTCTACATCATTTTCATGAAACCTAGTCAATCAAGGCACTGTCTGGTACACACTTCATCAGCAAGAGGACATTGAAAGGTTCTCCAGTGCCACCTGGTCATGAAAATTTCAAAAATTTTATGGTATTTATCTAGCCATTTTTCAAGGATGAAGTTGGAGAAATTGTGGGTTTCAATTCAATCAGGAACCATTAATGTTTGAGGAAGCACATTTCAAGGAAATTCTGGAGAATTCTCAGAGGCAAGGCTTCCCAAAGAGTGGCCAAAAAGACACATGAAGCCAGGCCCATTGAGGTCTACAATGTGAGGCCCATGTGTGTTTTGACTGTCAACGATGGCTGCCAAGTCTTTCAGTATAAAATAATGTGATGCCCTGGCAGAGATTGACAATGCTCTGTGGAAAGCCACCCTGGGCATTGATCTCAGTTTCCAAAGGCAACTCTCATGCGTGGTCTCCTAAAATCCCAACACAATTCATGGCAATACTTCTCTGAGGTCAGTTCCTGAACTCAATCTGTAAGGGGAATCACACCAGAGTTCAAGCCCAGGTGGACCTAGGCATCTCTTCCAACCACCAAACAAATGACCACAATTAAAACCAAAACACTCCCAAATGGCCCTCATCTTCTTCCACATAGACACTCTTCATAACCTCTGGCTGGAGGTTTCCATGAGGGGCACAGCCCAAGACAGTTTTCCAAATGAACTCCCTTGCCCCTCATTTGCCTAAAGTCAGGGTGGCCTGGACTCCCTTCCTGTGAACCAATAGTGATCAAATAGTCCTGCTCTTAATACTGCTCTGCTTCTCTAATTTGAGGCCTACTGACTGTCTGGTATATATTCTTTATGTGAATTGGTGTCATGAGAAAACACAAGCCCTTATGTGCTAGCCTCTGTAGGGCTTTGAAGAACTGATTTGACACAAAGGATCCCTATTCTCACGTGATGGAGGTCAGGAAGCTTACAGAGGAAGGCGAGAGACTTCATCCACAATGACTGCTCTTTTGGCCATTTTCGTTTTGCATGCACACTTGGAAACTTTCTTTAGATCCATCAGGTGCTGAGAATCTAAGCCGCTGCCTCACACAGGGCAAAGAGGATGATTCAGCCACATCTCTTTCCAAAGCAATTAAGCAAAGAGCCACAGGTGATGCCCATTCATTTCCATTTGAAAACTCTTTTTTTCTGGCTTCACAAAGGGGTTTCCTGAGGCAAAGATCTTCCTGACATTTAGGAAAACAGAACAATAGGTAAGCAAAAGGCCCAGTGCAGTGTTTTTCCACTGAGACTTTAATGGTCACACTGATATGTGAGTTTTCTGAGATGCTTCTATTCTCTTCAGCTATCCAGTACATGGCCATGTCACAGAGCTTGGAGGTGGTACATATCTTGGAAACCAAACCATGAGGCTATTCTGGAGAGTGGCCCGTATTCAGGAAGAAAACAAGAACTTAGGAAGATAGTAGGTGTTGCCCATCCATAAGGCAAGCCTCTCTCCATTCTTAAATTGTGCAGTATGAATGTTGGGAAGCTTTCTACTAGACAGGACACAACCATTGATGCATTCGCTTTTCAAATGTCTACAACCACAGATACAGTGGAATGCACAGACATAGAAACACTCGCGTTGTCAAACGACTTTCTAGAAACATTCCAGTCCAAACAAACAAACAGTCTTTCCTACCTATTCTCAGAAAAGAGACAAAACCACAAACTCACACCAACACCCACAACGGCACCTCCTTCCCCCAAGTATGATGGTGAATATATTGAGTGTCCTCTGACTGGTGGTCCATACTATGTTCCCCCAAAATGGCCTGTTCTGTCTCAGATCTGGTCTCCTTCGCCAACTCTGTGAAGTTGTCAGGAGCCATGGTTGAGCCACTACCTGCTTTCTCAGAAAAGGCTCCTCTTCAGAGGTCTCCTGACATTTGGCCATTATCACTTCAGTAGGTACCAACAAAGACTGACTCTGTCCTTGGTAAATCCAAACAATTGAGACCACTGGGACTGGGACTGGGACTTACTCTGGGTGCCTGGCTTCCTGGATCCCAAGTTCAGAGTGTTCCATCACCAAGGAAGTGTGTACTGATATTTGCTTCTAAGGGTCCCAGGAGATGGAGACTGCCCCTACTTTCTGTGACAGTTTCACAAGTTAGAATGGTATATCAACAATAGGCACCCGGGAACAGCTCTTCTCACAGGCCTGGTTTGGTCCATCTTCTCTATATTAAGAAGAGAAAGGCTGATTCAGATACATCTCTTCATCCTGACCCGGTTGTTTAACATTGAAAATGACTTTTGCTCTCTCAGGTCCTTCATAGCTGCCTTCTTCTCCATGTATCATTTCTGCATGGACCTTTGAGGTTCTCATCAGGTGGAAGATACCCTACAATCCAGTATTGGAAGACCAACTCTCTCCCTGATCTTCTGTAAAGTTAGATTGAGGGAACAGTGTATGGTTAGGGTTAACAACATGTTCAATTGGGTTAGGAATAATTCTGCAGGATGAATAATGGTTATGGGAACATGCGATATTTACAAAATATACAGTTGAAATATAGGTATGAAAACAGAAATCTAGGTGAGATTTGATGCCCAGAAGGGCATTGGGCCCTTGATTGGGATACTTAGCTTTGAATTAATTTCTGCACAGATGTCTCAGATAAATCAATATACAATGGTATAGGATATTGTACCTTGGATGATTGAATGTCGAAGAGAACATGCAGTCAAAAAGGGATAGTCGGTAGGATTAGAAAGATAGACGGTAGTTTTAGAAAGATGAGTGAGTATAGGATTTGGACAAAATGGTCTTTAGCAATAGGGTTTCATGTAGAGAGTGAATGTAAATGTCAGCACATGTTAAGAGGCAGTCACAATGATGAACTGGGGAAAATATATATCAATAGAGACATTAGGAAATCAGGCAAAGTATAAGGTGAGTAATAGGATTAGACATTTTCAACAGGTTTGAGGTTGAATATATAATCTTAGGAAGAAACAAATATGTAGTCACCAATAGGATCCACATTTGAGAGCAATAGGCAAACTGGACATGGATGATTTTAGTAATCCATGTTCAATTTCCATTTAGGCTTTAGTACAATCATAAGTGTGACATTTGCTTTTTGTTTCCAGAATATTACTGTGATAAAATGTATATGTAGATCAGGTGACATGAGTATTTCTTTCACCATTTCTAGGAACAGTATTTTGAAGACGTGTAAATTAGTATTTTGAATACAAATAGGTGTACACTGTGTCTATGAATATAGAAATAATGCATGAATAGACCATACTGTGAATAAATAATATAACTGGTTCCAACTTAAATAATGGTTCAAATTGATATCTGAAAATATACAGGAAACCTTATATTGATATATATCCATTTATTCAAACCAGTTATACATCTAATGGTAATATTAGGGTTATGGTTTATCATGAAGAATGTGTGAGTTTTGCTTCAAAAGTAATTGTGGAAATCGAAAATAATGTGTTTGGAAAGAAGTCTCATGAAAAGACCAGTCATGTAACCTGGAGGAATACATGTGTTCTGAAGCAGGAAGTGATTGAAAGTGAAACAAAAGCCTTTAAATTTGTGAACTTGTGGATGAAATATATATCTTATGATGTGCATAAACTGAGGAAATAGTAATGTACAAGTGTTGAAAAAAAATGAACGTCAAAATACACATCATGTCCTATAGAAATCTACTTGCATTTATATTAACCTGGGTCAATTAGTGTAAAAATATTAGGATATGTATGCACAATTCACTTAACTTAGTTTTCAGTACTAGGAAACAAATACGTATTTCAGGAGGATGAATATGTCTTAGAATAATCTTATGAAAAGTTGATTATAAATACGCACTTAAATATTAATGAATTTAGGGAGTACATAATAAGATACATTTATTTCATATTTTGAAAACTCTGGAGAGTGTATATATATATATATATATATATATATATATATATATATATATATATTAAAATACACACACAGAAATTAAAAAGTATTAATATACAAGCCAAATGAAATTCACCATGAAATATATATCATCCACAGATCTAAAAATATTCATTTTACTGAACATGAATTTATGTATAATGTTGTTCAGCTAGGATACTCACTCATAGGTTGAATTTTCCGTTTCAACAGTGTTTAACAGGAGTGATCTCTTCTCACAATTTGTATCTGCCAAGTGAGCCACCTCACAAGAATGTACGTGTGGTACCAGGTAGGATTCTATATGTGCATATAAAAATATATGTGCTGAATAGGCTACAGAGAAATGGAGACATGAATTCACATATTTGTTAACTTTAAAAACACATGGAGAAGTGTTTCAACAAAAAAATGACTAGATTTAAAACTCCTACCATATATAATGCAAAAGGAACGTCCAAATGTTAACCTTGCATCCTCTGAACTACTTGTATTTCAATTTGGTTTGGTCTATTTTTATCCATCATAATAGGATTTGTAGTCAGAGTCTAGTAGGGAGTGGGTTACTATGAGGGATTCAGTATTTTGAATGAATAATTGGAAAATGAATCCAATGTGTATGCAAATATGTGCTACAAAAAAATCTTCCCACTCTCATCCAGAACAATGCCTTGACATTACCTTAGCCCCAAGTAAGATACAATTAGAGGAGAAGAGTTAGAAAATCTAGGAATAAATATCTGGAATGGAAAATGCTCTGGAGTTCACAACACTGGAGGTGGTAGAGGAGTTTCCAAAAGTAATGGAGACTGTAAAAACTCCACAAACATGGAAGTGTGCAGGCCTCAAGACATCTGGGAAACTGTCTTTGAGGTTGTACACTTGAAATATATGTTGTTTTCAGGAGCTTTAGCTTCCTTTTTAGTGAGACCATCAAAGCTGTGTATGCATCTGTTACATGGAGGACATGGTTTCTTATTTTCCAATGAACATGAGGTAGCAGTGCTGAATTCTCTCTTTGTGGGTTTACTGTGGCCACTGGGGTCTAAGAATCTTTCCGTGTAGACTGTGAAGCCATTTGGTCATTCTCCAATTTTGTTGTGTTTCTTGTTGCTGCACTGGGAGTTTGGTATTTGCTTCACAAAATACAAGGAGTTCCACTGGGACACAGTGCTGGAGGGAGTTCTGTCACGTGTGGTGTGTAAGGGTCTGCAGGAGAATGCACCAACCAGGCTTCTACGCCACATTGCTTGCCCCCTTGACCATAGCAACTTGATTCTGAACATTGCCCTGAAAACTCTCCATCTAACAAGATGGCTTAATATACAAAGGTATGCTGGCTGCACCATGTCAGTCACAAGCCTTTGGAAGCCAAAGTAAGATCCACATGACCCCACCACAGATATTTTATCACACAACTGCACACCACAGCTCTGGGCCCACTACTCAACAGGCTCCACCATACTGGCAGCTCTGTTCTACACCATTTTCATGAAACCCAGTCAAGGAAGGCACTGTCTGGTACACTCTTGATCAGCAACAGGACATCCAAAGGTTCTCCAGTGCCACCTGGTCGTGGAAATTTCAAAAATTTTATGGTATTTATCTAGACATTTTTCAAGGATGAAGTTGGAGAAACTGTGGGTTTCAATTCATTCAGGAACCATTAAATTTTTAGGAAGCACATTTCAAGAAAAACTCTGGAGAATTTTCAGAGGCAAGTCTTCCCAAAGAGTGGCCAAAAGGCCACATGAAGCCAGGCCCATTGAGGTCTACAATGTGAGGTCCATGTGTGTTTTGACTCTCAACAATGGCTGCCAAGTCTTTCAGAATAAAATCATGTGATGTCCTGGCTGAGATTGACAGTGCTTGGTGAATAGCCACCCCAGGCTTAGATCTCAGTTTCCAATGGCGACTCTCATGCATGGCCGCCTAAAATCCCAACACAATTAATGGCAATACTTCTCTGAGGTCAGTTCCAGGAATCAGTCTTTAAGGGGAATCGCACCAGAATTCCAGCCCAGGTGGACCCAGGATTCTCTTCTAACCACCAACAATTGACCACAATTAAAACCAAAAAACTCCCACATGGCCCTCATCTTCTTCAACATAGACACTCTGAATAACCTCTAGCTAGAGGTTTCCATGACGGGCGCAGCCCAAGACAGTGTCCAAAATAAGCTCCCTTGCCCCTCATTTGCCTAAAGTCAGAGTGGACTAGACACCATTCCTGTGAACCAAGAGTGATCAAATAGCCCTTCTTTAATACTGCTCTGCTTCTCCAGTTTGAGGCCAATTGACTGGTATAGATTCTTTATGTGAATTGGTGTCCTGACAAAACCCAAGCACCTATTGGCTAGCCTCTGCAGAGCTTTGAAGAACTGGTTTGACCCAACGGATCCCTATTCTCACTTGATGGAGGTCAGGAAGCTTACAGAGGAAGGCGAGAGACTTCATCCACAATGACTGCTCTTTTGGCCATTTTGGTTTTGGATGCACACTTGGAAACTTTCTTTAGATCCATCAGGTGCTGAGAATCTAAGCCACTGCCTCACAGAGGGCAAAGAGGCTGATTCAGCCACATCCATTTCCAAAGCAATTAAGCAAAGAGCCACAGGTGACGCCCATCATTTTCCATTTGAAAACTGATTTCTTCAGGTTTCACACAGGGGTGGCCTGAGGCAAACACGTTCCTGACATTCAGGACAACAGAACAATAGGTAAGCAAAAGTCCAAAGTAGTATTTCTCCACTGAGACTTTACTGGTCGCACTGATATCTGAGTTTTCTGAGATGCTCTCATTCCCTTCAGCTATCCAGTACATGATCATGTCACAGAGCTTGGAGGTGGTACATATCTTGGAAATAATACCATGAGGCTATTCTGGAGAGTGGCCAGTATTCAAGAAGAAAAGAGGAACTTAAGAAGATAATAGGTGTTGCCCATCCATAAGGCAAGCAGCTCTTTATTCTTTAATTTGGCAAGATGAATGCTGGGAAGCTTTCTACTAGACAGGACACAACCATTGATGAATTCTCTTTTCAAATGTCTACAAAAACGGATTCAGTGGGATACACAGACATAGAAACACTCGCGTTGTCAAACGACTTTCTAGAAACATTCCAGTCTAAACAAACAAACCGCCTTTCCTACCTATTCTCAGAACATGAGACAAAACCACAAACTCACACAGACACCCACAACGGAATCTCCTTCCCCCAAGTATGTCTGTGAGTATCCTGAGTGTCCTCTGACTGGTGGGCCATACTATGTTCCACCAAAATGGCCTGTCCTATCTCAGACCTGGACTTCTTTGCCAACTCTGTGAAGTTGTCAGGAGCCATGGTTGAGCCACTACCTGCTTTCTCAGAAAAGGCCCCTCTTCAGAGCTCTCCTGGCATTTGGCCATTCTCACTTCAGTAGGTACTAAGAAAGACTGACTCTGTCCTTGGTAAATCCAAACAAATGAGACCACTGGGACTGGGACTGGGACTGGCTCTGGGTGCCTGGCTTCCTGGATCCCGAGTTCAGAGAGTTCCATCACCAAGGAAGTGTGATAGGTCACTTCCTTCACGAACTGAATGAGGTCACTGGGTTGGCAACCACTTTTTCCTAACAGTTGCTTCCAAGGGTCCCATGAGATGGAGGCTGCCCATACTTCCTGTGACACTTTCACAAGATAGAATGGTATATCAACCATAGGCACCCGGGAACAGCTCTCCACACAGGCCTGGTTTGGTCGATTTAATCTACATTAAGAAGAGAGAGGCTTTCAGACACATCCCTTCATTTTGACCAGGTTGTTTTACATGGAAGTTGACTTTTGCTCTCTCAGGTCTTTCATAGGTGTCTACATCTTCTTCAGGGATCATTTCTGCACGGAACTTTGAGGTTCTCAGCAGGAGGAAGATCCCCTACATTCCTGTATTGTAAGACCAACAATATCCTTGTTCTTCTGTTAAGTTATATTGAGGAAATATTGCATGGTTAAGGGTAATAACAGGTTCGATTTGGTTTAGGAATCATTCTGCAGGATGAATTATGGTATTGGGAACCTGCGATATTTACAAGAATATACTGGTGAAATATAAGTATGAAAACAGAAATCTAGGTAATATTTGAAGTCCAGAAGGGCATTGGGTGGCCTGAACACCCTTCCTTTGAATCAGGAGTGATCAAATAGCCCTGCCGCTAATACTGCACTGCTTCTCCAATTTGAGGCTTACTGACTGTCAGGTATAGATTCTTTATGTGATTTGGAGACATGAGAAAACCCAAGCACCTATTGTCTCATGCCACAGCAAATGGTTTATTGGGGGTCCAGCATGCTGGGGCTCAAAGCTCACTTCAGAGGAGGAAAGAACAAAGAGCCCCGAGAACAACTTGAGAAGAGATTATATACAATCTTTAGAGAGTGCAGGGACTTTATATACATCATAGCCTCCTTTAGCAAATATCATATACTGTGGGAAAATCAAATAACAACTCTAAAACATGATTAGCACATTCATTGGCGGGAACAGTTCGGGCAGGGGGTGATTGGTCAGCCCTGAGAAGGGGTATACATTTAAACTGATTGGTTGAAGCCCTGAGATGTATACGTGCTGAGATGCACGGTTTCTGGGAAGGGGTTGTTAAGTAACTAGGTGGTCAGGAAAGATTTCAACACATCTAATGGGCAGTTCCGGGAATTGTCTTCACTGACACAGGAATTTAAGGTTCTGAGCACAGCTTGTAAACTTTACAAAACCTGGTTCTTTACGTTTCAATTTTAATTTCTTTAATTCTTTCATTTCTCCTTTTAAAAGTAATGAATCATAATTTTTGTGGGGTCTCACATTCTATTTCTGCCAGTGAAGTGTATTTCTGTCTGATTACCATGAGTTTTACCTGCCCAATCTGAGCCTGGAGAAAGGAAACTATGAGGTTAAGCAAACAAGGTCCCACAGTTATCAACACCATAAGCATGATCAGGGGTCCAGCTAAGGCTGATAGGAGTGTAGTTAACCAGGGGGACAAGGTAAACCATGACTCAAACCACACTTGTTGAATCTCCCTTTCTCTCTGGTGCTCTTCAAGGCATTTTCTCAATTTACTCATGGATTATTTTACAACTCCAGTATGGTCAGCATAAAAACAGCATTTTTCTCTCAGTACAGCACAGAGGCCCCCCTCCCTTATTAAATGGAGGTCTAATCCTCACCTGTTCTGTAAAGCAACTTTAGAGAGAGAGGTTAAGGATTCCTGCAAAACTGTGATGGAGGTCTCTAACGTCTTCAAGTCTTGATTTATTGCTGTTTCTAATTAGTCCATTTGTTGTGACCCATGGATCATATCAGCTGTTCCTGTACCCACTCCTGCAGCAGCTCCTAGCCCCAATAGGATGGCTAGAGTAAGGGACACTGGCTCCCGGCAAAATCGGGCTGTTTGTCCACCTAGTAGACCTTCAAAGGATTCTGGATCATGATAGAGGACCCTGGGGGGTATCTCCACCATTACACAATAATGTACAGAGCTGTCAAATACCTGGGCTGAAATGCAAGGAGTTCTGACTGTGTGGAGTTCAGTACCATAAAGGTTCCTTTAATTAGTTCCCAGGGGGAGGAGTCAGCTGTACTCTGGACTGGGGAAGTAGGCAAAGACGGAAACTGCGAATTATGAGATGGTAGAGGGGTTTTGGTAGATCTAGGCATGGGAGGTTTAGGAGGCTTAATTCCAGACTTGAATGGATTGGGCCCTATTGCTGTGGGATTTTCTTCCTTTTTAAGCCGAATGGTGAACCAGAGACCAAAGTCATAGCCAGGGCCATTAATATAGAATCGCATTCCCCAAGTATTTCCCATAGGCCATGTTGTTCTGAGGTAGCCCCTTCCTTTGGAAGTGAAAGTTATATTGAGGGGGTAACATAGACTATTTTTTCCACAGCAAGTTTTTGACACCACTTGGATAGCGGCACATTTATTGGGATCAATCCAGATGTCATTTCATCCTACCGAATCATACTGTCTGGGGAGTTTGGGTTTCACAATGTAGCTCCCGTGTGTTCACAACCCCAAGATCTACAATAAAAGTCACTGGGTCCTCCACAGGTTTGGGCCTGTTTGCGATTTCAGAAATCAGCTGGGCACACTTAATAAACAAGACTGGCTAGTTTACACCTGAGCTGGGGAGATGACATCAATAATTCATGGGGTAAGTTGGTTTGGGCTTTAGTGGGATCTGTGTGGGGTCCACTATGTCAGGGAGATCCCAGTCAGAGAGGCCTATGGCAAGCTGACAAATGTCCGGGTGGAGAGATGGCCACCAAGTCCATAAGGGGGCTGTATGTGAAATAGACCACACTACTTGCCCAGTAGGATTTATAACTTGCCATTGTTGCTGAACAGGCTGATGGGGATTAGGACTGCTGGTGGTCAGGGGAAGAATCCATAGCCCTACCCACACCACAGACATGCAACTTGAGAGTGTTACCAGTCTGTTCCAGTTTCCAGCCAGAGTATGGACAGGGCACAGGATTGAGATGGGAGGCATGGATCCAGGAAGTGATCCCATCCACTTTCACCACTGTAGGTGTTATAAGCAGCACCTGGTATGGTCCTTTCCAGCAGGGTTCCAGGGATGACACCCGATACTGTCTCATGTAGACGAAGTCTCCCACTTGATATCGATGTGGAGTTCCCTCGTCTCCAGGATGATAAGCAGTGGCCAACTGTTTCCACAGGTATCGCTGGGTGCTGGGTTTGTTCAAGGGCTTTAAGTCTGTCTAGCAAGGGTGTGTGAAAGGAATCATTAATCTCAGAGTTGGGGTTAGGTCCCTTAATGGAGGAGGGGCACCGTAGAGAATTTCATAAAGGGTGAGGTTACACAAAGGGGCGGAGGGGTATTTCTTGCACGAAAAAGTACATGAGGTAGGAGCATAGTCCAATTTTTTATGCCGGTCTCCAAGATTAATTTCGTTAAGTCTCTTTGATGGTTCTATTCATCGTTTCTACCTGTCCTGAGCTCTGGGGTCTATAAGCACAATATAACTTCCAAGTAATCCCCAGGGTCCTGGAAAATCCCTGACTTACCTGGGCCACAGATGCTGGTCCGTTATCAGACCCTATTACCTTAGGCAGGCCGAACCTTGGAAAACTGTCTTCTAGGATCTTTTTGACCACCATCTGAGCTGTTTCTTTCTTCATGGGGAAGGCTTCGACCCATCCTGAAAAAGTATCTACAAAGACTAGGAGATATTTAAGTCCATACCTTGCTGGCTTAATTTCAGAAAAGTCCACTTCCCAGAATTGTCCTGGTCTGGTTCCTCGTATGCGCTTCCCTGCAGGAATCTTGGATGGGAAAGTATTAACTAATTGGAAGACTTGAAAAGCTCTAGTCACCTGCTCAGCTATTTTTTCCTCTTTGAGTCAGTCAATAATAAGTCCTTTCTTCGGTCCTTTAAGAGTGCCTATAACTTCTTTGAGCCTAAGTGGTTTAGCTGGTGTACGTCTTTGACATAAAGGTGGGCTTTTTGAAATTGTAAACTTGGCTCTGTAGGGTCCCAGATTTCTGTATCTGTCTCCTCAGATGATAAGTTGCCTGAATGTTCCGGGGCAGCCAAGTCTCCTGATTTTTGTTGCCCCCCGGTGTGGAAAAAGTTAACAGAGTCACTCTGTTTAGGGCTGCCAATTAAGCTTCCTCATCTGCCCTTCTGTTTCCAACTGCCACAGGGTTGTTTCTCTTCTGGTGCCCAGGACAGTCCACTATAGCTAGTTCCTTATGGCCCTGCACTGCTGAGCCAAGGTGGAGGATCTAATCTTTATTTTTTATTTTTTTCCCGGCAGAGGTTAATAGCCCGCATTGTTGGTAAATAGTCCCGAGCATATGAACAGTGGCAAATGCATAGTGGCTATCAGTTTATATGGTGGCCCTTTTCCCTGTTGCTAGTTCCAATGCTTTCATAAGGGCAATCAGTTCTGCTTTTTGGACTGATGTCCCTTCTGGGAGACCAGAGTATCAGATGAAATCAGTTTTGCTAACTGCTGCTGCTCCAGCCCGCCGCTTACCATCTTGGAGGAAGCTGCTGCCATCCGTAAACCATACGACTTCAGGGCGAGGCAGTGGCTGATCCTTCAAGTCTTGTTGTATACTGGTTTCCTTGCCAGTATGTGTTGACACTCATGAGTGACGGGTCCTGATGATTCTTCTGGCAGCAGTGTAGGTGGGTTGAGTGGAGCAGGGGGTCCCAGCGTTATTCTGTCTTTGTCAAGCAAGAGGCTCTGGTAGTGGTTTATTCTGGAGTTTGATTGCCACCTCTCTGGAGGCTAACAGATGATGCTCTCCAGGGCATGGGGGGCTATAATGGTTAGCTTCTGTCCCAACGTTAATTAATGAGCATCTTTTATTAGAAAGGCTGCCGCTGCTATAGCACTTAAGCAATGGGGCCACCCGCTAGCCAATGGGTCCAGTTTTTTGGATAAATACGCTACTGGCTTTTTCCAAGGTCCCAAAGACTGAGTGAGCACTCCCCGTGCTATTCCTTTCTTTTCCTCGATATAGAGAGTGAAGGGTTTTCTACATCTGGGAGTGCTAAGGCCGGAGCAGATAGCAGCACCTTTTTTTGACATTATCAAAAGCTTGTTGGTGCTCAGGGGTCCATTGGAAGTGGGCATCCCCCTTTATCAGCGGGTATAAAGGGGCAGCCAGAGATGCGAACCCAGGAATCCATAACCTGCAAAAGCTGGCAGTCCCAAGAAACTCTCTGAGTTTTCTCTTATTAGATGGGGGCAGTATCTGCAAAACGGTTTTTTTTCTGGGCTCAGGGAGCCATCGTTTGCAACCCCTAAGAGAATAACCCAGGAAGATTACTTCTTGCTGACAAGTTTGGGCCTTTTGGCAGAAGCCATATATCCAAGCCGAGCAAGCTCGAATAATAGTGCTTGGGTCCCAGACTCATAGGTCTCCTTGGTGTTGGCTGCCAGTAGAAGATCATCCACTATTGGAGTAGGGTGACTTCGGGGTGTGCAGTTTTGAAGTCATTGATGTCTCTGTGGAGGGCTTCATCAAAGAGAATGGGGGATTTTTTGAACCCCTGTGGGAGTCTAGTCCAGGTTAGTTGGCCAGATGTTCCAGGTTCTGGGTCTATCCACTCTAAAGCTAACAGCAACTGACAGTCCTTATGTAGAGGCGAGCAGAAGTAAGCATCTTTTAAGTCCAGCACAGTGTACCATTTCTGCTCCGGATTCAGAGTGCTAAGCAAATTATATGGATTGGGTACTGTGGGGTGAATGTCCTGCACTCTGTTGTTTAATCTCTCTTAGGTCTTGAACAGGACGGTAGTCCCCAGTTCCTGGCTTTCTTACTGGTACCGGGGGGTGTTCCAGGCTGATTGACAGGGCCTTAGGACCCCAAGACCCAGGTATTTATGAATATGGGGCCTTATCCCATCCTTAGCTTCTTTGCTTAGAGGATATTGTTTAACACTAATTGGAGACGCAGAGGGTTTTAATTCTACTACTATTGGAGGTTGTTGATGGCTAGACCTAACCCAGCAGTTTCTGCCCAGGCATTAGGATAATCTTTTATCCATTTCTGGGGTAGTTTGCCTGTTTGATCAGTCCTAGGGGGCGCGAAGAGTTGATGTTCATCTTCTACAGACATAGTCAAAGATGTTACTATGGGAGTTAATACTGCAGGCTTTAGAACCCCCACTTGGGGACCATTAGGGTTAAAGGTTATTCTAGTCCAGAGTTTGGTAAGCATATTCCTGCCCATCAATGGGGCCGGGCATTCTGGGATTACTAGGAAAGAGTGGTGGACTTTTTCCTTTCCGAGGTCCATATTCATCTTAGTTGTCCAAGCCTGATATCTACTGCCATTAGCCCCTTGAACTAGGGACGATTTAATTGATAGGGGGGCCAGTGAAGTCTTAAGGGCTGAGTATACTGCTCCTGTAATCACTTCAAAGTTCACTGTGTTCCCCTCAACTTCAAATTTTACTCTGAGCTGGGGGAGGGGATCTGAGCCCCGAATTTCCTAGTCCTCTTCTAGAGTCAGCACGGCGGGCTGGCGTGGCTGCTTCTTTGGGGGGCACTCTTTGGCCCAGTGTTCTTTTTTATTACAGTGGGCACATTGATTTGAGGCCAACGGCAGCCTTTGGCGTGGGCCCAGGTATGCCTTTATGTATCCCTGCTTTTTAACTTCTGGCCTATTTGCTGCTGTGACCAGAACCTTAGGCAATGCTTTACTCTGCCATTTGCTTCTTTCCTCCTTCTTTTGTTCCCTTTCCTTCTCTCTCCTCTATTCCCTTTCCTCCTCAGTTTCTCTCTTATAATATACTTTCTCAGCTTCTCTGACTAAATCTCTTAAGGTCATATCTTATAATCCATCTAGACGTTGTAACTTTCTCTTAATATCTAGGGCAGTCTGCTGGATAAAGGCCATTGCAACAGATGGCTTTTGGTCTTCTGCCTGAGGATCAAAAGGAATATATTTCCTATACGCTTCCATAATTCTATCCAGAAACATAGAAGGAGACTCATTAGGCCCTTGGATAATCTCTCTTACCTTGGCCAAATTAGTCAGCCCTCTGGCGGCCGCTCAGAGACCCACTATTAGAGAACGGCGATAAGTGGACAGATGCTACCTACATTCAAAGGTGTTGGGGTCCCAGTTGGGTCGGTTCATGGGCCCGTAGGGACAGAGAGGGAGCATCACTGGGGCTTCCGAGTTTTATATTATTTATCTCCTGCGGGTTCCTTTAGGTGGCCCAGCTTCCTTCAGGGGAGCAGGGTCTGCTGCTGCTCCGGGGAAGTCCCCTGGAGGGCTTGGGTCTGGCCCAATTGCCTCTAGCGGCGGAGAGGCTGAGTCAGCGGCGGGAGGATCATCTGGAACATGTTGTGGGTTGGGGAGCGAGGGTAGAGGATAAGGAGAGAGAGGAGTGTCCAGTCTTCTGACTCAGAATGGAGGGAAGAGGGGGAGGAGCAGAATGTTGGAATGATAAGATCGTGGGGGAAGGGGTATATGGCTGTTAATCTAGGTGGCCAAGTGGCCCCGGTGAAAGACAATATCTCTGACTTTTCGGATTAGAGGGAAGTGGAAGGATTCTTCTCCGGGCCATCCGACTCCTAGGATGGGCCATTCTGAAGCACAGAGAGTCTGCCAGATCCGGCATTTTACTGAAAAAGAAAGATTCTTGGTACTTGAGCGAACATCAGTCCAATGATCAAGGTTAAGGGACAGAGGCATGGAAGTGCTTTGTCCCATAATGTCCCATAATGGGAGTTACTCAAACAGGGACAGTGAATACACAAACGTGACACAGACAAAGACAAAGAGTAAACGTTTAACATGAGTCCAAGAAAAAGATTAGAACTGAGTAACTGGCCAAACCTGATGGGTTAGACAATAAAGACAGACAGTAAACTCAACATGAGTTCCTGACAATGAACAAAACTGAGTAGCCAGCAAAACCTGATGGGCTGGAAAACCGAATCCTGAAGCAAAAAATTACCGAGTTGAGGAATCTACTAATCCTCAATTTCCCGAGTCCTCTGGAGTTTCCCCCAGGGACGTGGCCTGTGACTCTGTGACACATCTGTCAGCCACCATCGCAGAGAGCTAATGTTCTTCACCGACAGCCATTTTGCCAAGCCCTAACCTGAAACCTGAAACCAGAAAGAGGCACCTTAATTACTCTGAAAGGAGTCCATTGGGGTCTTTTGTTCGTCACTGCTGGATTTCTCAGCTAGGGCCTCCAGATGAAAAGGTGGGCCGAACTTCGGAGGAAAAGACCACCAAGAGAATTTCTCATGAAACAGCAAAGGGTTTATTGGGGGTCCAGCATGCTGGGGCTCAGAGCTCACTTCAGAGGAGCAAAAAACAAAGAGCCCCAAGAACAGCATGAGCAGATTTTATATACATTCTTTAGAGAGGGCAGGGACTTAACATACATCCTAGCTTCCTTTAGCAAATCACCGTATACTGTGGGAAAATCAAATAACAACTCTAAAACATGATTTGCACATTCATTGGTGGGAACAGTTCAGGCAGGGGGTGATTGGTCAGCCCTGAGAAGGGGTATACATTTAAACTGATTGGTTGAAGCCCTGAGATGTATATGTGCTTAGCTGCACGGTTTTTGGGAAGAGGTTGTTAAGTAACTAGGTGGTCAGGGAAGATTTCAACACACATCTAATGGGTAGTTCCGGGAATTGTCTTAACTGCCACAGGAATTTCAGGTTCTGCGTGCAGCCTGGAAACTTTACAGAACCTGTTTCTTTACGTTTCAATTTCAATTTCTTTTATTCTTTCAGAACCTTACAAAGGAAGGCGAGAGACTTCATCAACAATGACTGCAATTTTGGCCATTTTGGTTTTGGAAGCAGACATGGGATCATTTTTAGATCCATACGGTGCTGGTAATCAAAGCCACAGCCTCACACAGGGCCAAGAGGCTGATTAAGACACATCCCTTTCCAAAGCAATTACTTCTCTGAGGTCAGTCACTGAACTCAGTCTCTGAGGGGAATCACAAAAGAGTTCAAGCCCAGGTGGACCCAGTCATCTCTTCCAAACTCCACACAAATGACCACAATTAAAACCAAAACACTCCACCAAGGCCCTCATCTTCTTCCATATATACATTCATCATAACCTCTGGCTGGATGTTTCCATGAATGGCACAGCCAAAGAGAGTTTCCAAAATAAGGTCTCTTTCCCTTCATTTGCCTAACCTCAGGGTAGCCTGGACACCATTTCTGTGAACCAGGATTGATCACATAGGTCTGCCATTAATACTGCTCTGCTTCTCCAATTTGAGGCCTACTGACTGTCAGGTATAGTTTCTTCATGTGATTTGGAGTCATGAGAAAACCCAATCATCTCTACAGGGCATGAAAGAACTCATTTGTCCCAAAGGATCCCTATTCTCACTTGATGGAGGTCAGGAACCTAAAAGAGGAAGGTGAGAAACTTCATACACCATGACTGATCTTTTCTGCATTTTGGTTTTGGATGCACACATTGGATTTTTCTTTAGATCCAACTGGTGCTGAGAATCTAAGCCACTACCTCACACAGGGCAAAGAGGCAGATTCAGACACATCCCTTTCCAAAGAATTTAAGCAAAGAGCCACAGGTGATGCCCATTTATTACCATTTGAAAACAGTTTTCTTCAGGATTCACAAAGGGCTGGCCTGAGGCAAAGACCTTCCTGACATTCATGGCAACAGGCAAATAGGTTAGCAAAAGGCCCAAAGCAGGGTTTCTCCACTGAGACTTTCCTGGTCACACTGATATCTGAGTTTTCTGAGATGCTCGCATTCCCTTCAGCTATCCAGTACATGGCCATGTCACAGAGCTTGGAGGTCGTACATATCGTGGACACAAAACCATGAGCCTATTCTGGAGAGTGGCCAGAATTCAGGAAGAAAACAGGAGCTTAGGAAGATAGTAGGTGTTGTTAACTAGATTTATAACACTTACCCTATATCATGCAAAAGGTAAGTCCAAATATACACCATGCCTCCTCTGAACTGCTTGTATTTCTATTCTGTTTGGGTTATTTTTCTCCATCATATTAGGATTAGTTGTCAGAGTGTAGTAGGGTATGGGTTAGTGTCAGTTGTCCCGGCCGGCGGGACACATCAACGTGGGCAAGAAACTTAGTTGGGGAGGAATGAAGGGACAAGAGACACGAAAGATTACAGCAAGACTGGAGTTCTGATCATGCTGCAAACTTTTATTGTTCTCACATGGAAATTTATATGCTGTGGATGGGAAAGCTCTCTTATCGGCAGTTGCTGGATGTCTTCAGAAAGTGAGATAACCTCAGGATGTTGCCGGAAGACAGATGGCTGCAGGATGTCTCAGGGAGATAGATGGCTGCGGGATGTCTCCCAGGCAGGATATCTCCCAGGGGGCTGTTTCTTTTCAGTGTCAGGCTATACTTTGAAGGAGAACTTCCTTCTAGCCCCTGACCTCTCCCCCTTTCTTATATAAAATATTTGACCATACCTTACCGGCCAATGTTTTAGGGGGTGATAGAGGCTCTGTTTCTCTAGCAGGCCTTTGAATATCTCCTGATTCGAGAGAGCATGTTTACAAGATTTCGTGGTGGCCTTGGCATATTTTTGGAGGAGACGGCTTTAAAAGGGAAGCATGCCGACCGCCATGCACCAGAGCGTGTCACTAAGAGGTCTTCTGTTTTGGTATCCGTGGATCCATCCTCCTGCAGTCCATCCTGCATCCTCCGTTATTATGGCCTAACGTCCTCACTCCATGGGTGCATCCCCCCCCCAAGTGAAGGGGCCCATGGAGGACGAACCCTTATGGCAATGGCAGAAGATGGTTGGTCAGAGCTGTTACTTATAGTTTAATGTAAGAAAGAGAGATCTGTGGGGATGTAAACTTAAGAAATAAGCCTGTGAGAAGGGTAGAACATCCTTTTAAATGTTGGCAGCATGGTCTTCCATCTCCAGGTGATGATAGTGGACCTGTATGGGCTTAGAGGCCAAAATATTAATCTGTTCTATAATAAATTGTACAAGCCTGTTTATAATGCAGGGTCCTATGGACACCATTAAAAGTAAACCCAACAAAGGGCCTAATAGGGGAAGAAGGTAGGGTAGAAATCCATTAAACCCAGTCCAGAGGGGATTTTCAAAAAGTTCCCTTCATCTCTTTTCTAGATCTTCTTGAAGCTGCTTAATTTTAGTGCGTACTATGACTGATTTATTGGCATTAAAGCAGCATCGTGCCCCTAAGGCCAAGCAAATACCTCCCTGGTTAGCTGTCAGTAAATCTAAGCCTTCTCTGTTTTGAAGGAACACTTCTGCCAGGGAGTCTACTAGGTCCTGCAAATCTCTAATGGTTCCTGTTAGAGTTTTTACATCATTTATAAGTTGTTGAGACAGGCGACGCTAAGAGTGTATAGCCATGCCTAAGCCAGCTGTACCTGTGTTCACAGCAGCTGTTATTCCAAGGCTGGCAAAGAGTGGTAAGGCCTGTATTGCCCGCCTGTGTCTTTTGACTAAGGTGTCTGGACTAGGAATGCATAGAGTTTTGTCTCCTGGGACAATAGTTATATCAGGGAGTAATAAGGCAAGAACACAGCCAACGGTCCAATTCGATGGAAGCCTCAGGAAGGCCGAGTTTCCTCCACACATAAAAACTGTGCCATTGGAGGGACAAAGAGATGGGGTGGGTGAGGAATAGTTTTGTACTGTTGAGCAATTTCCAAAGGAAGGAACTCCAACATCAATATCATAGGTATTATTTTGCATCGCGCCTAAAAGACATATTGTAAAAGTGCCTATAGACTGTACTTTAAAAGGAAATCTGGGTTGGCAGGTATTATCATCGTCTATGATAGAATTAATAGGAACTGCAATAGGCATGATTGCCCCTGTTGTCATGGAGAGCCAGCAATCACCAGCAAAGGTGGGGTTGGAATTATTAAGCAAGGAGAAGGTAGTTTCCAAAATATCTAATATATTGTTATCTAAACCGGGGAGCTGGCATTTTCTCTATATTAAGAGATGATATGTGAGCTCAGGGATTTGGGGTTTCAAAAGTTTGATTATCTGAGGATGCTTGAAAGCATAAGGGAATCCTCCACCATCAGCGACCCCTGTAGGTGCCTTAATGGGGCAGAAGGGGGGTTTACCAACAGGGCCTTGGCACCCAGCTGACTGTAGCTTGGTGTATTTGCCTTCTCCTCCCCGGTCAAAAAGAACGGGGGTATAATGAATAGTGGTCCCTCCTGCTGCATGAGTTTTAGTTAGGGAGGCTTCAAAAAATTGTTCTCCCTTCTTGTTGACACAAATTGAGGCCGACGCATAACAAGTGGCATGCATCTCTTGGGTATGCGTTCAAGTTGCAGAACAATTTTAGAGAGCATTACTTGTACTAGGGGGAATAATCTTTGGCTTGTTAACACATACCAATTTAGGCTGATGAACTCCTCTGAGTTTATGGTCAACCTCGGCCCGGAGGTAAGCCACCTTAGTCACGCAGTCAGCAGTCTGGGTCAAACTAGTGGGAGCCTGAGTCCAAGATCCTCCCTTGCCTTCACAGGGAGGGCCAAAAAGGTACTCCATGATGTTGGAAGGTGGAGGGCCAAAGCCTCCGTGTACAATCCTGTTCAGCAGAAGTGCCTTAAGTAGGATCCTCACACAGATTGTTGGCTGTATCTGAAAAAGAGGAAAATTTGTCCTCAGGGTGAGGGCCTCCATCCCTGTGTTGAGGTAAGCCATTAACCTGTTTAACCAGGCGTTCTGGTAACCATCTTGGGGCTGCTTGCTCTTGGTCCAAAACACAAGCTGAGCCTCGTCCACAGATGAGGACAGGACCTGGGCCTTTCCATTTATTTGTAAGGGGATTGTGCCACATAACAGGTGGGCGAACAGAATTGGACGAGGATTGCCAGTGTCAGTCTGCAGCCGAATGGCCTTCATTGTCTAGGGAAAGAAAAATAAGGGCAAATAATGCATGATTAAGGCGATGCCTGTGAGTGGTAAATACAAGTGCAGAAGCATTAAAGCGGGTTAGCCAAGTCTTTAGGTAAGGTGGGCACGTTCCACAATGCCTGAGGCTTGTATGGAATTCCAGTAGTATGACAAATTTGCGAGGAAGCACAAAACTGTTTAAACTTGGCACTGGTATATGCAGGACAATTATCTTGTTTTTAATATGTATTGGTTTACCCATTACGGAAAACACTGAAACAAGATGAGAAAGGACATCTTTGATAGCCTCTCCAGAATGTGGTGATGCAAAAATAAGGCCGCTGAAGGTATCTACAGAAACGTGTATATATTTGGTTTTTCCAAATTCAGAAAAATGAGTAACATCCATTTGCCAAAACTGATTGGACAGTAATCTTCGGGGGTTAACTCCCAAGTGTTGAATGGGGAGGGAGACAGGGCAACCAGGGCATGCTTTTACTATTTCTCGTGCCTGTTGCCTGGTAATTTTACATAGTTATCGAAGGTTCTGGAAATTTAGATGGTGAAGATTGTGTAAATCCGTGGCCTTTTGAATGGAGCCAACAAAAATTGAAAAGATGAAACGAGTTGCTGCATCAGCTTTGGCATTACCTTGTGTTAGAGGGCTGGGAAGATCAGAGTGTGCCCTGATGTGTCCTAAGAAAAATGGGTGTTGTCTGGCCTGAATTAGCTTCTGAAGCTGGTGAAACCGATGGGCCACATTGGAAGAAGCCTTAATGGTGGGTGAAATCTGAAGCAGGGGCACAGAATGAGCAATGTAGGCACTGTATGTATAAATATTACCAGGATTATCAAGAAATGTTTTAAAAACTTGTGTTATGGCAAACAATTCCACAAACTGTGCTGAATGATAGACAGTATCAAAGGTGTTAGGTTGGTTATTGACAACAAAGACTGCTAGGCCATTACTGGAACCATCTGTAAAGACAGTAAGGACTTGAGGAATGGGAGCCTTTTGAGTAATTTTGGCAAAAATAAATGGATGTAACTGGACAAAATATAAAAGGGGGTCATTGGGGAGGTGGTTATCAATTGTTCTCAAAAAGCCATTCATTCTCTGTCTGTAGTAAAAATTGGGTTTGGTCTTTAGTATATGAAATTAAAATATTATCATGGTCTTTGCCAAAATGTTGTCGAGATAGCAAACGACATTTAAAAATAATAGAAGCTACCTGAGCAAGAAAAACAGTAATAACCTTGGAGAATGTGGTGGGTAAATGGACCCAAAGCAAAGGCAGCCTTTATTTCTAAAATGTGTATTTCGCTGCCGAAATATTCCTGTGGGTGTATGAGGAGTGTGTAAAATAACCAGAACCAGAGGATGGTTATAAGAATGTTCTGTAAAAAACTGTTTGGCAATGGCTTCTGTGACTTGGTTTAATGCCTGTCATGCCTCGGGAGTAAGCTTTTGAGGGGAGGAGGGGTGGGAATCACCTCTCAAAATATCATTAAGGGACAAAAGTATACAAGTGGGTAATTTTAAATATGTTTTTAGCCATTGAATATTCCCCAGTAATTTTTGAAAATCATTAAGGGTGTGAAGATGGTCCACCCATAGTTGTATCTTAGGAATTTGGATCTGATTATCTTGAAGTTTAAGGACCAAATAGGTATAACAGTCCTGTGTTATAACCTTATTAGGAGCTATCTGTAGTCCCAAGGTTGTGAGGATTTTGTCAAGGTCCAAGTAACAATTATTAAGGTCATGGTTATTAGGTGCAGCAATTACAAATCATCCATATAATGTAAAATATAAATTTGTGGCCATAGCTCTCTCACAGGGTCTACTGCTTGAGCAACATATTTTTGGCAAAGACTAGGGCTGTTGGCCATACCTTGGGGAAGAACCTTCCATTGAAATCTCTGCATAGAGCCCTGAAAATTAAGGTGAGGGAGACTAAAGGCAAAATAGTGTCTATCCTCAGGATGTAAAGGAATGGTAAAAAAAAAAAAAAACAATCTTTTAAGTCAATAATCATTTTACAATAGTTTTTGGGAATAGCCACTGGTATGGGAATGCCTGGCTGTAGTGCTCTTATTCGGCACATAGGTTTATTAATGGCACACAAGTATTGTAAAAGGCACCACTTGCCTGATTTTTACTTGATAACAAAAATTGGAGTATTCGATGGTGAGGTTGAGGGCTCTACATGGCCGGCTGCCAGCTGTTCCTGCACTAACATGGAGGCAGCCTCCAAATTTTCTTGGGTAAGGGACCATTGATCCAACCACACAAGAGTCTGAGTCACCCAAATAATTTTATCTCCATGGGGTACAGGAGAGTCAGAGACTGACACTAAAAATCCGAATACCCAAGTCCATATGTATTTCTTTTTTGTATGGGTTTTATTGGCTCAACCAGTCCTTGTCTCAGTCTCCCAAGGCCTATACCAGGGACAAAATAAATACGAAGCATTTGATGAGTCACCATGGAATTGGGACTGGCATGAATGACTTCCATTTGACTCAAAATATCTCGGGCGATAGGTTAACAGGGAGGTCAGGAACAATGAAAGGAGTGACAATTCCCTTATTACCCTCTTTATCAGTCCAGATAAGAGCCGTAGAGCTGACCAGAGGATTTTTTGACTGTCCTATCCCTTTAAGGTCAGTCAAGGATGGGGTGAGGATCCAAGCTGATGACCAATATTTTTGAGAAATAATTGTGGCATCAGCTCCAGTATCTAGAATTCCTTGGAATTCCTTTCCTTCAATAAGTAAGGAAATGGTGGGTCTATTTTGAGAAACGGGTTGAACCCAATTTACATCAGAGCAGCCCAAGGAGGCAGTCCCCCGCGGTAGGTTTGGGTGGTTAAGTTCCTCCTGGATTCAAGGGAAGGAGTATTAATTGTGCAAGACTTGTTCCTGCTGGGATGGCCAAAACTCCATTAATAGCTGTGGCCATTATTTTTTTTTCTCCAGTGAAGTCATTATAATTAATGCCATGGAAGACCTGAACACCATGTAAGTTAGTAGAGGCTCTTCCAAAAATAAGGGCACAGATATGAGATGGAGGGGGACCCATAATTCCAGTGGGTATTATCTGGGGCCCTTGCATTGAGTCTAATATAGTTTCAGTGGTGGCACAGATGTCCAATCCTGCGCTGCCTGGAGTGGCTAGTTGGAGGGAAGCAATTGTGGAGAAGAATTTTGAGGTAGGTTGGGAGTTTGGAAGGGAAAAAATCTTATTGCCCCTGGTTTTGTCCTGGGGGATGTCGTGCCCCGGGGCTGGCCCCGCAGGGAGTTTCCCAAGAAGCAGGAAAAAATAGGCTGTCTGAGGGCAATTGTCTTAGATCTACACTCACTGGCCCAGTGATGACCTTTACCACATCTAAGGCAAAGGGTAGCTTGGGGCGGTATAGCCCCAGTTGAAGGAGATGCTATTCCTAGGCTTTCTTTGCCTGTCGGACACTTGCGTGCAAAATGGCCAGGTTGTTTACAAGTAAAGCAAGTACGTGAGCCAGGATTGTGAAAGGTCTTGGTAAAGGTGACACCTAGGGCAAGACCCATGGCATGAGCTGCACCTACCCCTGCATAGAGTCTAATAAAGTCAGAAAGTTTCCCTTTATCCTTATGTGGTTGAAGAACATCCTGACATGCCGGGTTGGCGTTTTCAAAGGCAAGATGTTTTACAAAAGAGCTTTTGTTTTCACTTGGTCCAAGCAAGCATTCCACAGCTAGGTTAAGCCTGGGAACAAAGTCGCTATAAGGCTCGTCGGGCCCTTGTCGAATTTTTGCCAGGGAAGTGGTAGCCGAGACTTTTGAGGGAGGTGTCTCCAAGCATGTAAGCCAGCCATCTGAATCTGCATCAAAAGTCCAGCAGGGAAATGTGCCTGTTTAGTTTTAGTGTCAAAAGGCTCATTGCCCACTAGCTTAACATAAGTCCCGGACTTAGAGGAGGCCTTAGTTAAAATTTTTTGAGCAGTTTCCCGACAGTGCTCTTTGAAATCTGCATTCCATAACAGGAAGTCTCTGGCACTGAGGGTAGCTTGGTCTAAAAATTTCCAATCATTGGGAGTAAGTCATTGTGTGCTGTGGCTTTCTAATAAAGCCAACATGTAGGGTGCAAAGGGGCCATAGTGAGCACAAGCCTTTTTAAGTTTTTCAGGAAAATGCAGGCTTAATTTTTTGTAGACTCTGGGTTCCTGCCTGCCTAGGGCTGAACTCCTCATCCTCTGAGTCCTGATCTCCTTATTCCATTTCTCCGCTTCCTCCTCTTGATCCTCGTCTAAGTCTTTGACCTCAGCCTGGGCAGGCTTATCTATCTGTCTGGTGGTGACTGGGAAGGCGAGCACAGGTTGATGGAGTGGCTTCGCCTTTGTATTAGACCACTGTAGGCCAGTTACTTTGACTCCATACCTAAGGCTAATGAACAGAGCTCAGAGTGAAGGGATCTTAATTCTTTTAAAGGTTGGATCTGTTCCTGTCTATGTTGGAAGGATGCTCACAAAGGAGCCAGTTTAGGCAAGGGAAGTGGGGAAAAAATATCTGGGGGGGGCATTTGTACCCTGAAGGGCCAGAGCACAAAGGCAGGAGGGATATAGGAGGGGTTGGATGTGTAAGTCCTATAGGCTGTGGCAGGGTCTTGAGAGGTGCAGGGTCTTCTGAATGGTAGCGAGCTGCTTCCTTCTCCAAGGTAGCCTCCTCTACAGGGGTCAATGAGTCTCCGGAATTTAAAACTGGATAAAGGCAGTTGGTAACCATTGGAGCCTTAATCCTTAGGGTGGTATTTTGAGGGGGACCAGGAAGGTTCCCATGGTCCTGGGGAGCCTGAGAAGGGTCTATGTCTATACTAACTGATGGGCATGCCGAGGGGATACGAGAAGTATTTGCATAGCCTCTTCCCCAACCTCGACAAGTTTTAAGGTACCATTGTCAAAGGGTGAACTTTTAAGAATTTCATTAATTAAGTTCCAGTAAGAAAAGGTGGGAACAGGCACTTTTTCTGGGCCAAAGGATTCATAATAATCTTTTAAACAGTCTCCTACTCCAAGCCATCTTTTACCATCAATGGTCCTTTCAAGAGGAAACCATGGACACTGCTCTCTTATGTATGAAAAAAAAAATTAAGTCTTTTTTCTAAACACGCGCCCCCATGTCTGCAAGGACTCCTTGTAGCCTGACAAAAACAAATCATATGACGAAACTGCTTGTCCCATAGTGGGTCAATCACCGTGCGTCATCCCCACGCTCCTCCTGGATCTGTCTCTCGGTGGTGTCTTCTGCAGTTATTGGAAGCTCCGCTTGACCAAATCTTCCAGGAGGACGGGGTCCCCCTCAATCAAAAGCTCAAGCCCCAGTCGGTGGGCGCCAGATGTCCCAGCCGGCAGGACACATCAACGTGGGCAGCGAACCTAGATAGGGAGGAATGAAGGGACAAGAGACACGAGAGATGACAGCAAGACAGGAGTTCTGATCAAGCTGCAAACTTTTATTGTTCACACAGGGGTATTTGTATGCTGGATGTGGGAAATCTCTCTTATCAGCAGTTCCTAGATGTCTTCACAAGGTGAGATAACCTCAGGAAGTTTCAGAAAGACAAATGGCCGCAGGATGTCTCAGGGAGACAGATGGCTACAGGATGTCTCTCAGACAGGATGTCTCCTGGTGGCTGTTTCTTGTAAGTGTCAGGCTATTCTTTGAAGTAGAATAGAATTCCTTCTACCTCTGACAGTCAGGGATTCAGTATTTCGAATAGAAAATTGGAAAATGAATCCAATGTTTATGCAAATATGTGCTACCCAAAAGTCTTCCCACTCTCATTCAGAACAATGCCTTGACATTACCTTCACCCCAAGTAAGACACAATAAGAGAAGAAGAGTTAGAAAATCTGTGAATACACATCTGGAATGGAAAATTCTCAGTAGTTAACAACCTTGGAGGTGGTAGAGGTGTTTCGAAAAGTAAGGTACATGGTAAAAACTCCACAAACATGGAGCTCTGTTGGCCTAAAGACTTCTTGAGAAACTGCCTCTGAGGTTGGGCACTTGAAATATATGTTGTTGTCAGGAGTTTTAACTTCCTTTGTAGTGAGACCATCAAATCTGGGTCTGCATCTGTGTGACCTGGAGCACATGGTTTCTTATTTTCCAATAAACATGAGGCAGCAGGGCTGAATTCTCTCTTTGTAGGTAATTTGTTGCCATTTGGGGGCAAAGTGTCTCCCAGTGTGGACTTTGAAGCCATTTGGTCTTCCTCTAATTTTCATGGTGTTTCTTGCAGCTGCATTGGGAGTTTAGTATTCGCTTCACGAAATACGAAGAGGTCAACTAGGACAGAGTGCTGGAGGGAGTTCTGTTACGTGTGTTGGTTAAGGGTCTGCAGGAGAGTGCACCAACCAGGCTTCTATCCCACATAGCTTGCCCCCTTGACAATAGCAATCTGATTCTAAACATTGCCCTGAAACCTCTCCGTATAACAAGATGCCTTTACATACAAGGGTATGGGGGCTGCACCATGTCAGTCACAAACCATTTGGAAGCCAATGGCAGATCCACATGACCCCATCACAGATGTTTTAACAAACACCTACACTCCACTGCTCTAGGCCGACTACTCATCGGGCTCCAAATTACTGGCATCTCTGTTCTACATGATTTTCATGAAACCCAGTCAATCAAGGCATTGTCTGGTACACTCATGATCATCTATAAGACATCCAAAGGTTCTCCACTGACACCTGTTCATGGGAATTTCAAAAATTTAATGGTATTTATCTAGCCTTTTTTCAAGGATGAAGTTTGAGGCACTGTGGTGTTTAATTCATTCAGGAACCATGAAATGGAGAGGAAGCTTATTTCAATGAAATCTCTGGAGAATTCTAACAGGCAATGATTCCCAACGACAGGCTAAAAGGTCACATTAAGCCAGGCATTTGAGGTCTACAATGTGTGATCCTTTTGTGCTTTGACTTGCAACTATGGCTGCCAATTCTTTAAAAATAAAATCATGTGATATCCTTCCTGAGATTCCCAGTGCTCTGTGGAAAGCCACCCTGGGCCTTGATCTCAGTTTCCAAGGGCGACTCTCATCCGTGGCCTCCTAAAATCCCAACACAATACATGGCAATACTTCTTTGAGGTCAGTTCCATAACTCAGTTTCTAAGGGGAATCACACCAGTGTTCAAGCCCAGGTGGACCCAGTCATCTCTTCCAACGGCCACAAAAATGACCAGAATTAAAACCAAAACACTCCCACATGGCCCTCATCTTCTTCCATATAGACACTAATCATAACCTCAGGCTGTAGGTTTCCATGAGGGCCAAAGCCAAAGACAGTATCCAAAATAAGGTCCCTTTCCCCCATTTGCTTAAAGTCAGTGTGGCAGGGAGACCCTTCATGTGAACCAGAAGTGATGAAAGAGGCCTGCCCTTAATACTGCTCTGATTCTCCATTTTGTGGCCTAATTACTGTGGGGTTTAGATTCCTTATGTTAATTGGGGTCATGAGAAAACCCAAGCACCTATGGCCTAGCCTCTGTAGTGATTTGAAGAACTCATTTGACCCAAAGGATCCCTATTCTCAAAGATGGAGGTCAGGAACTTTACAGAGGAAGGTAAGAGACTTCATCCACAATGACTGCTCTTATGGGTATTTTGGTTTTGGATGCACACATGGGATTTTTTTAGATCCATTAGGTGCTGAGAATCTAAGCCACAACCTCACACAGGGCCAAGAAGCTGATTCAGACACATCCCTTTCCAAAGCAATTAAGCAAAGAGCCAAAGGTGATGCCCATTCATTTCCATTTGAAAACTCTTCAGTCTTCACAAAGGGGTGGCCTGAGGCAAAGACTTTCCTGACATTAAGGGCAATAGTACAATAGGTAAGCAAAAGGCCCAAAGCAGGGTTTCTCCACTGAGACTTTCCTGATCACACTGATATCTGAGTTTTCTGAGATGCTCACCATTGCCTTCAGCTATCCAGTACATGGCCATGTCACAGAGCTTAAAGGTGGTACATATCTTGGACACAAAACCATGAGCCTATTCTGGAGTTTGGCCAAAATTCAGAAAGAAAATAGGATCTTAGGAAGATATTAGGAGTGGCCGATCCATATGGCAAGCCGTAGACCATTCATAAATAGGACAGGATGAACGCTGGTAAGATTTCTACTAGATAGGACATATGTATTGATGCGCTCTCTTTTCTAATGTCTACAACCACGGACACAGTGGGATACACAGACATAGAAACACTCGCCTTGTCAAAAGACTTACTAGAAACAATTCACACCAAACCAAAAAAAACGACTTTCCTACCTATTCTCAGAACATGAGACAAAACCACAAACCCACACCCACACCCACACCCACACAGACCCCCAAGTAGGTCTGTGAAAATATGGAGTGTCCTTTGACTGGTGGGCCATAATATATTCCCCCATAATGGGCTGTTCTCTCTCAGATCTGGTCTCCGTGTCCAACTCTGTGAAGCTGTTAGGAGCCAGCGGTGAGCCACTACCTTCTTTCTCAGGAAAGGCCCCTCCTCAGACCTTCCTGGCACTAGGCCATCCTCACATCAGTAGGTACCAAGAAAGACTGTCTCTGTCCTTGGAAAATCCAAACAAGTTTGACCACTGGGACATGAACTGGGACTGGCTCTGGGTGCCTGACTTCCTGTATCCCAAGTTCAGAGAGTTCCATCACCAAGGAAGTGAGGTGAGGTCACTTCCTTCAGGAACTAAATGAGGTCACTGCCTTGGCAACAACTTTTTCCTAAAAGTTGCTTCTAAGGGTCCCATGAGATGGAGGATGCACCTACTCGCTCTGACATTTTCACAAGTTAGAATGGTATATCAACCATAGGCAACCGGGAACAGCTCTCCACACAGGCCTGGTTTGGTCCATCTTCTCTACATTAAGATGAAAGAGGCTGATTCAGACACATCCCTTCATCCTGACCAGGTTGTTTACCATGGAAGTTGACTTTTCCTCCCTCAGGTCCTTCATAGCTGCCTACATCTTCTCCATGGATCATTTCTGCATGGACCTTCGAGGTTCTCAGCAGGTGGAAGTTTCCCTACACTCCTGTATTGTAAGACCAACTCTGTCCCTGCTTTTCTGTAAAGTTAGATTGAGGGAACAGTGTATGGTTAGTGTAATAACAGGTTCGATTTGGGTTAGGAATCATTCTGCGCGATGAATAATGGTATTGGGAACCTGCGATATTTATTAAATTATATTGGTAAAATATATGTATGAAAACAGAAATCTAGGATTTGAAGCCCAGAAGGGCATTGGGCCCTTGATTGGGATACGTAGTGTTGAATTAGGTTCTGCACAGTTGTCTCAGATAAATCCATTTACAATGGCATAGGACCTTGTACATTGGATGATTGAATGAGGAAGAGAACATCCAGTCAAAAAGGGATAGTCGGTACGATTAGGTAGATAGTCGGTAGGATTAGGAAGAAGAGTGAGTACAGGATTTGGACGGAAATTTCTTTTTTTTTTATTGGTTGTTCAAAACCCTACAAAGCTCTTGACATATCATATTTCATACATTAGCATACATTAGCTTCAAGTGAGTTTTGAACTCCCTTTTTTATCCAAGTACAGATTGCAGAATCACATGGGTTACACATCCAAATTTTTACATCATACCATACTAGTAACTGTTGTATTCTGCTACCTTTTCTATCCTCTACTATCCCCCCTCCCCTCCCCTCCCATCTTCTCTCTCTACCCCTTCTACTGTAATTCATTTCTCACCTTGTTTGTTTTCCCATTCCACTTACAACCTCTTATATGTAATTTAGTATAACAATGAGGATCTCCCTCCGTTTCCATGGAATTCCCCTTTTCTCTCCCTTTCCCTCCCACCTCATGTCTCTGTTTAATGTTAATCATTTCTTCCTGCTCTTCCACCCTGCTTTATTCTTAGTTGCTCTCATTATATCAAAGAAGACATTTGGTATTTGTTTTTTAGGGATTGGCTAGCTTCACTAAGCATAATCTGCTCTAGTGCCATCCATTTCCCTGCAAATTCCAAGATTTTGTCATTTTTTAGTGCTGCGTAATACTCCATGGTGTATAGATGCCACATTTTTTTAATCCATTCATCCATTGAAGGGCATCTGGGTTGGTTCCACAATCTAGCTATTGTAAATTGTGCTGCTATGAACATCGATGTGGCAGTATCCCTGTAATACGCTCTTTTAAGGTCTTCAGGGAATAGTCCGAGAAGGGCAATAGCTGGGTCAAATGGTGGTTCCATTCCCAGCTTTCCCAGGAATCTCCATACTGCTTTCCAAATTGGCCGCACCAATTTGCAGCCCCACCAGCAATGTACAAGAGAACCCTTTTCCCCACATCCTCGCCAGCACTTGTTGTTGTTTGACTTCATAATGGCTGCCAATCTTACTGGAGTGAGATGGTATCTTAGGGTGGTTTTGATTTGCATTTCTCTGACTGCTAGAGATGATGAGCATTTTTTCATGTACTTGTTGATTGATTGTATGTCCTCCTCGGAGAAGTTTCTGTTCAGGTCCTTGTCCCATTTGTTGATTGGGTTATTTGTTATCTTATTGTCTAATTTTTTAAGTTCTTTGTATATTCTGGATATTAGGGCTCTATCTGACGTGTGAGGAGTAAATATTTGTTCCCATGATGTAGGCTCCCTATTTACTTCTCTTATTGTTTCTTTTGCTGTGAAAAAACTTTTTAGTTTAAGTAAGTCCCATTTGTTGATTCTTGCTATTAACTCCTGTGCTATGGGTGTCCTATTAAGGAATTTGGAGCCCGACCCCACTATATGTAGATCGAAGCCAAATTTTTCTTCTATCAGACGCAGAGTCTCTGATTTGATATCAAGGTCTTTGATCCATTTTGAGTTAACTTTTGTGCATGGTGAGAGGAGGGGGTTCAGTTTCATTTTGTTGCATATGGATTTCCAGTTTTCCCAACACCATTTGTTGAAGATTCTATCCTTCCTCCATTGCATGCTTTTAGCCCCTTTATCAAATATAAGATAGTTGTAACTTTGTGGATTGTTCTCTGTGTCCTCTATTCTGTACCATTGGTCCACCCGCCTGTTTTGGTACCAGTATCATGCTGTCTTTGTTACTATTGCTCTGTAATATAGTTTGAAATCCGGTATCGCTATACCGCCTGATTCGCACTTTCTGCTTAGAATTGCTTTTGCTATTCTGGGTCTTTTATTTTTCCATATGAATTCCATGATTGCTTTATCTATTTCTACAAGCAATGCCTTTGGGATTTTGATTGGCATTGCATTAAACCTATATAGAACTTTTGGTAATATCGCCATTTTGATGATGTTAGTTCTGCCTATCCATGAACAGGGTATATTTTTCCATCTTCTAAGATCTTCTTCTACTTCTCTCTTTAGGGTTCTGTAGTTTTCATTGTATAAATCTTTCACTTCTTTTGTTAGGTTGATTCCCAAGTATTTTATTTTTTTTGAGGATATTGTGAATGGAGTGGTTTTCCTCATTTCCATTTCAGAAGTTTTGTTGCTGATATACAAGAATGCCTTTGATTTATGCGTGTTGATTTTATATCCTGCTACTTTGCTGAATTCATTTATTAGTTCTAGTAGTTTTTTTGTAGACCCTTTTAGGTCTTCTATGTATAAAATCATGTCATCCGCAAATAATGATAATTTAAGTTCTTCTTTTCCAATTTTTATGCCTTTAATTTCTTTCATCTGTCTAATTGCTCTGGCCAGTGTTTCGAGAACTATATTGAATAGAAGTGGTGATAGAGGGCATCCCTGTCTTGTTCCAGATTTTAGAGGGAATGCCTTCAATTTTTCACCATTCAGAATGATGCTAGCCTGAGGCTTAGCATAGATAGCTTTTACAATGTCAAGGTAATTTCCTGTTATCCCTAGTTTTTCTAATGTTTCGAACATCAAGGGATGCTGTACTTGTCAAATGCTTTTTCTGCATCTATCGAGATGATCATATGGTTCTTATCTTTAAGTCTATTGATGTGGTGAATAACATTTATTGATTTCCGTATATTGAACCATCCTTGCATCCCAGGGATGAATCCTACTTGATCATGGAGCACAATTTTTTTGATGTGCCTTTGTATCCGATTCGCCAGAATTTTATTGAGGATTTTTGCATCTAGGTTCATCAGGGTTATTGTTCTGAAGTTTTCTTTCTTTGATGTGTCTTTGTCTGGTTTCGGAATCAACGTGATGTTGGCCTCATAGAATGAATTTGGAAGAGCTCCCTCTTTTTCTATTTTCTGAAATAACTTGAAAAGTATTGGTATTAATTCTTCTTTAAAAGTTTTGTAAAACTCCGCTGTATACCCATCCGGTCCCGGGCTTTTCTTGGTGGGTAGTCTCTTGATTGCTTCTTCAATTTCATCCATTGGTATTGGTCTGTTCAAATTGTGTGTATCCTCCTGACTCAGTCTGGGCAAATCATATGTCTTAAGAAATTTATCGATGTCTTCACTATCTTCTATTTTATTGGAATATAGGTTTTCAAAATAATTTCTAATTGTCTTCTGAATTTCTGTAGCATCTGTTGTGATATTGCCTTTTTCATCCTGTATGTTAGTAATTTGAGTTCTCTCTCCTCTTCGTTAGCATGGCTAAGGGTCTGTCAATCTTGTTTATTTTTTCGAAGAACCAACTTTTAGTTTTGTTGATTTTTTCAATAGTTTCTTTTGTTTCAATTTTGTTGATTTCCGCTCTGATTTTAATTATTTCTTGCCTTCTGCTGCATTTGCTGTTGTTTTGTTCATCCTTTTCTAGGGCTTTGAGATGAAGTGTGAGCTCATTTATTTGTTGGTTTTTCCTTTTTTTGAGGAATGACCTCCAGGCGATGATGGTTAGGGTAATAACAGGTTCGATTTCGGTTAGGAATCATTCTGCGCGATGAATAATGGTATTGGGAACATGCGATATTTATTAAATTATATTGGTAAAATATATGTATGAAAACAGAAATCTAGGATTTGAAGCCCAGAAGGGCATTAGGCCCTTGATTGGGATACGTAGTGTTGAATTAGGTTCTGCACAGATGTCTCAGATAAATCCATTTACAATGGCATAGGACCTTGTACATTGGATGATTGAATGAGGAAGAGAACATTCAGTCAAAAAGGGATAGTCGGTACGATTAGGTAGATAGTCGGTAGGTTTAGGAAGAAGAGTGAGTACAGGATTTGGACGGGAATTTCTTTAGCAATAGGCTTTCAGTTAGAGAGTGAATGTAAATGTCAGCACATATGAAAATTCAGTCACAATGATGAACTTTGAAAAATATGTAGAAAAGCAGATAATAATAGAGACTTTACAAAATCAGGCAAAGTATAAAGTGAGTGATAGGATTAGACATTTTGTACACTGTTGAGTTTGAATATATAATCTTAAGAAGAAACAAATATGCAGTGACCATTAGGATTGACATTTGAGAGCATTAGGAAACCTGGACATGGATGCTTTTAGTAATCCATGTTCACTTTCATTTTAGGCTTTGGTACAATTATAAGTGTGACCTTTGCATTTTTTGTCCAGAATATTACTGTCATAGAATGTATATGTGGATCAGATGACATGAGCATTTCTTCAAGCATTTCTGGAAGTAATGTTTTCAAGACCTATAAATTACTATTGGGGGTAAAAGAGGTGTACCCTGTGTCCATGAATATAGACATAATGCATGAATAGACCACATTTTGAATAAATAATTTAACTGTTCCCACTTTAAATAATGGATTGAATTAATATATGAAATATTATAAGAAATCTTGTATTGATATAACATCATTCATTCCAACCAGTAATACATCTATATGTAATATTAGGGTTATGATTATCATGAAAGGTGTGTGAGTATTGCTTCAAAAGTGATCATAGAAATCTAAATTAATGTGTTTGGAAAGAAGTCTCATAAAAAGACCAGTCAAGAAACATGAAGGAATACATGTGATCTGAAGAAGAAAATGATTGAAAGTGAAACAAATGCCTATAAACTTGCGAACTTGTGGATGAAATATATATCCCATGATGTGAATAAATTGAAGAAATAGTAATGTACCAGTGTTGAATAAAATGAACATCCAAATACACATCATGTCCCATAGGAATCTACTTGCGTTGATGTTAAACTAGGTCAGTTACTGTAGAAATATTAGGATTTGTATGCACCATTCACTAAAGTTAGTTTTCAATACTAAGAAACAAATATGTATATCAGGAGAATGAATATTTTGAGAAAACTCTTGAGAAAATTTGATTATAAATCCACATACTTGAATATGAATGAGTTAAGGGAGTGTATAATAAGACACATATTTCATATTTTGAAAAATCTGGAGAAAATATATATATATATATATATATATATATATATATATATATATATATATATATATATATATATACACACACACACAAACACACACAGACATTAAAAATAGCATAATATATGCTATATGAAATTCACCATGAAATTTATATCATCCAGAGATCCAAAAATATTTATTTTATTTAACATGGATTTATGTATAATGTTGTTCAACTAGGAAGCTCACGCATAGGTTGAATTTTCAGTTCTAAAGCGTTTAGGAGGAGTGATCTCTTAAAATTTGTATCTGCCAAGTCAGCCACTTCACAAAAATGTACGTGTGGTATCAGGTAAGATTCTATAATTGCATGTAAAAATACATGTGCTGAATAGACTACAGAGACAGGGAAACAGGAATTCACATATTTGTTAACTTTAAAACACATGGAGAAATATTTTAACAAATAATTGACTAGATTTATAACTCCTACCCTAAATAATGCAAAAGGCAATTCCACTATACACCATGCCTTCTCTGAACTGCTTGTATTTCTATTTTTTTTGGTTTATTTTTCTCCATCTTATTAGGATTAGTTGTCAGAGTCTAGTAGGGTAAGTGTTAGTGTGAGGTATTCAGTATTTTGAAAGGAAAATTGGAAAATGAATCCAAAGTGTATGTAAATATGTGGTACACAAAAATCTTCCCACTCTCATCCAGAACAATGCCTTGACATTACAATCGCGCAGAGTAAGACACAATTAGAAGAGAAGAGTTAGAAAATCTGTGAATAAATATCTGGAATGGAATATGCTCAGGAGTTCACAACCTTGGAGGAGGTAGAGGAGATTCCAAATGTAAGGGACAGTGTAATCATTCCAAAAACATGGAGCTCTGCTGGCGTAAAGACTTCTTGAGAAACTGCCTCTGAGGGTGGGCACTTGAAATATATGTTGTTGTCGGGAGCTTCAGCTTCGTTTGTAGTGAGACCATCAAATCAGCGTCTTCATCTATGTGACCTGGAGGACATGGTTTCTTATTTTCCCTGAACATGAGTCAGCAGTGCTGAATACTCTCTTTGTAGGTAAACTGTGGACACGAGGGGCTAAGTGTATCCACATGGGCCTGTGAAGCTATTTGGTCATTCTCCACTTTTCGTGGTGTTTCTTGCTGCTGCACTGGGATTTTGGTATTTGCTTCAAGAAATACAAAGAATTCAACTGTTACTCTGTGCGTGAGGGGGTTCTATCACGTGTGGTGGGTCAGGGTCTGCAGGAGAATGCACCTAACAGGCTTATATCCCACATAGTTGCCCCCTTGACCATAGCAACCTGATTCTAAATATTTCCCTAAAACCTCTGCATATAACAAGATGCCTTTACATTGAAGGGACTGCTGGCTGCACCACATCAGTCACAAGCCATTTGGAAGCCAAAGGCAGATCCACATGAACACACCGCAGATGTTTTATCACACACCTGCCCACCAATGCTCTAGGCCCACTCCTCAGCAGGCTCCAACTTCCTGGCATCACTGTTCTGCACAATTTTTATGAAAACCAGTCAATCAAGGCACTGACTGTTATTCTTATGATCGGCCACAGGATATCCAAAGAATCTCCAGTGCCAACTTGTCATGGGAATTTTAAAAATTTCATGATATATTGACCTAGCCATTTTTCAAGGATGAAGTTGGAGGCATTCTGGAACTATTAAATGGTGAGGAAGCTCATTTCAATGAAATATCTGGAGATCTCTCACAGGAAAGACTTCCCAAAGAGTGGCCAAAAGGTCACATGAATCCAGGAACATTGAGGTCTACAATGTGAGGTCCATGTGTGTTTTGACTCTCAACAATGGTTGCCAAGTTTTTCAAACGAAATCATGTGATATCCTGGCTGAGATTTCCAGTGCTCTGTGAATAACTACCCTGGGCCTAGATCTCAGTTTCCAAGGGCGACTCTCATGCGTGGCCTCCTAAAATTCCAACACTATTCATGGCAATACTTCTCTGAGTTCAGTACGAGAACTCAGTCTTTATGCAGAATCCCACCAAAGTTCAAGCCAAGGTGGACCATGTAATCTCTACTAACCACCACAAAAATGACTACAATTAAAACCAAAACACTCCCACATGGCCCTCATTTTCTTCCATACAGACACTCATCATAACCTCTGGCTGGAGGTTTCCGTGAGGGGTGCAGCCCAAGACAGTGTCCAAAATAAGCTTCCTTGCCTCTCATTTGCCTAAAGTCAGGGTGGCCTGGACACCCTTCCTGTGAACTAAGAGTCATCAAATAGGCCTGCCGTTTATTTTGCTCTGCTTCTTAAATTTGAGGCCTACTGATGGTGGGATTTAGATTCTTCATGTGAATTGGAGTCATGAGAAAACCCAATCACCTATGGGCTACAATCTGCAGGGCTTTGAAGAACTTATTTGACCCAAAGGAGGCCTATTCTCACTTAATGGAGGTCAGGAACCTTACCACGGAAGGAGAGAGACTTCATCCACAATGATTGCTCTTTTGGACATTTTGCTTTTGGATGCATACATGGGATCTCTCTTTAGATCCATCAGGTGCAGAGAATCTAAGCCACAGAATTACACAAGGCCAAGGGGCTGATTAAGACATATCCCTTTCCAAAGCAATTAAGCAAAGAGCCACAGTTGATGCCCCTTCATTTGCAGTTGAAAACTTTTCTTCAGGCTTCAAAAAGGGTGGCCTGAGGCAAAGACTTTCCTGACATTCAGGGCAACAGAACATTAGGTAAGGAAAAGGCCCAAAGCATGGTTTCTCCACTGAGTCTTTACTGGTCACACTGATATCTGAGTTTTCTGAGATGCTCGCCATGCCCTTCATTTAACCAACACATGGCCGTGTCACAGAGCTTGGAGGTGGTACATATCTTGGACACAAAACCATGAGCCTATTCTGGAGAGTGGCCAGAATTCAGGAAGCAAACAGTAACTTAGGAAGATAGCAGGTGTTGCCGGTCCATAAGGCAAGCCGCAGTCCATTCATAAATTGGGAAGGATGAATGCTGGGAAGCTTTCTACTAGACAAGACTCATCCATTGATGCATTCTCTTTGCTAATGTCTACAACCACTGACACAGTGAGATACACAGACATAGAAACACTCGCCTTTTCATACGACTTTCTGGAAACACTTTACTCCAAACCAAACAAACCGCCTTTCAGACATATTCTCAGAGCATGAGAAAAAAACCACAAACCCACACCCCCAGCCAGATAAGCACCTCCTTCCTCCAAGTAGGTTTGTGACTATCCGGAGTGTCCTCTGACTGATAGGCCATACTATGTGCCCCTGAAATGGCCTCTCCTATCTCACATCTGGTGTCCATGGCCAATTCTGTGAAGTTGTCAGGAGCCAGCAGTTAGCCACTGCCTTCTTTCTCAGGAAAGGCCCCTCTTAAGAGCTTTCCTGTCATTTGTCCATTCTCACATCAGTAGATACCAAGAAAGACTGACTCTGTCCTTGTTATATCAAACAAGTGAGACCACTGGGTCTGGGACTGAGACAGGCTCTAGGTGCCTGGCTTCCTGGATCCCAAGTTCAGAAAGTGCC